>NC_090332.1:1831294-2013794 GCF_035084215.1 Heptranchias perlo
GTGGGAGTCACGCCCGTTGATGCCCAGTGAAGACGCTGAACCAGAAAGCAAAATTCAAATGAGGCCTGGCCGTTAAAATCGGGGCCAGGCATCCTCGTCTCATGGTGTTGTGGGACTGTCGCCCGTTACCGTCCCCACACGTTCCGTTCCCGTCTCCGCGTTCAAATCAGGGCCTGTGATTCAGACAGAATCTGAAGCGATCAAATCACACTTTTTTAAAGTCCTTTCAGCTGCAATCAATCAGAACTTCACTGCAGGACACAGTAGATCTAACAATAGAAATGAACAAAGAAATTATGTTAATCTTGTAAAGAACCTTGGTTAGACTACACTAGGGTTGCTAAATTGGGCCGTTTCCAGCGTGACGTGCGCTGGACGCCATCTTGGTATAGGAGTTAGCGCAGGCGCAGATAACGAACACTGGAATCATGTGAAGTCGGGAGAAAGTGGCTTCAATCAGTGTGCAACGCTGATTTAAAGTGATAAGTCCCAAAATGGTGTGTAACGCTCAACTCAATGCACAGTCTTAACCCCGACTATCTGAACGTGTCTTAGAGTGCCTGGAGGACCCTCACCAGCGCTATTTAAAGGGACCATGCAGGACTTACAGGTTAGTGGCTGGATTATTGCTTCTGGCTGCCGAGACATTTGTAACTGTTTTTGGAGGTCTCCTACACTTGAATACTCGGACACGGGGACATTGCCTAACATTTAGAGCCAGGAGGTGCAGGAGTGAAGTTAGGAATTGCTTCTACATGCAAAGGGTGGGAGACATGTCGAAAACTTAAACTTAATATTACCTATTATATACAATGCATTAACTCCCAAACACTTAATTCAGACAAGCAAGAATTTATTATGAAAACTTGTACAAGTGGAAGTGTACCCCAAGCAATGGTTGGGAATACGTCTTCGCTGAGTTGAAGAAACAGCTCACGTTTATACAGTTCATTAACAACGCCCACCTGTCATAGAATATGGGCATACACATACATTCTTTATTGGTTCAGGTAGTTAGTCAATCAAAAATAGGGAACCCACCCTCTGGCTCCCATGACCGTCTCGTGATGTTGGACACAGGCCTGGGAAAGTGCTTTTCCCTAAGAAACTGTCTTTATTATTAGTAAGTCTGTACCCAGTCTCAAGGCAATATGGTCATTCATTTCTGTTAGTCAGACAGTTATCAGCATGAGAGAACTTGAAGTAATTATACAATTGTGCTTCTGTGTGTCTTTCGTGAGAAACTAAAATGTGAGCTTTAAATTGAATTAGCTGGTCAGTTAATATGGTCAAATATCCATCATGCATTTCTACATTCGTGGGTTAGGTGTATTAGAGAGAGTTAATATGGTCAGGTATCTCTTTATGCATTTCCACAGATGTTTGGAATGCTCTTCTGCAGACAGCGGTTGATGCTAGCTCACTTCTGAATGTTAATTCTGAGATTGATAGATTTCTGTGAACCAAAGGTATTAAGGGATATGGGGCTAAGGCGGGTATATGGAGTTAGGTCACAGGTCCACCATGATCTCATTGAATGGCGGAACAGACTCGAGGGGCTAAATGCCACTGCCACTTGCTGCCTCCTGATATGTGCCACCTTCTCCTGCAAGAAAGCCGGACGTGTGATGTGCCTGTCATGGTTGAATAGCTGCCAGTGTGTGTGGCCTGTGAGTTGTGGGTGGGCGGCTTGAAACAGTGGTAATGTGTAAGACTGAGAGGAAGCACCTGGTTGGAAGAGTTGAGTACTGATGGAAAGAGTTTGTTGGTGTGTGGGTGATGGGGGTGCAGTGTGTGGAGCAGTTAGTGGGAGACGTTACTTGACAGTTGACCTCACTCTCCTTGACCACTCATGTCAAAGCATTGAACTTCTTCCTGCACTGCATCCATGCTCATGATGCTGTGCGCCTGGCATTGACTTCGTCCCCCGCTGCCTCCCACTGCCTTTTGAGCATATGTCTGGAGGGTCTCTTGCCCTCCCCCCGCGGATATAGGATGTCCCTCCTTCTGTCCACCTCTTACACCAAGGCCTCTAGTGCATCAGCAGAGAACCTTGGTGCATGCACTCTCGCAGGTCTGGTACCAACTCAGATTGGCAGATTGGTGAGGTCTGGTGTGCAGATTGGAGGATGTGGGATTTAGTAGTGCACAACCTTTATTCAATGTTTTAACATAACTCATCAGTGTGTAAACATAGGGATGGGACCTGCATCTGTGGTTTACTTGTGCGATGTCTGATCTCCATTCAGACTCCGTGCAGACAGTAGACTGTTATTTTCAGCAAATGATAGGTACCAGCTACCTTTAAGAGATTTCTAACAAACATCTTCCCTTTAAGAGATTGAGCACCTCTGGTGGTGGAAAGTGCAAATTGCATTGATTCCAGGTGCAAGGCCTGGAAAGGAACGCCGATTGCAGGTCAGTCCTCGGCTGGGCCGAAACCTGTGTCCTGCCTGCGCAGGGGTCATTCATTGGGCGCGGGGTAATAGCGCATCATGCTACCTACGCCCAAAAACGTCCCTTATCCAATTTTTCTCCCTAGGGGTATTGTGCACAGTTCTGGTCCCCATATTATAGAAAGGATATAGAGGCATTGGAGAAGGTGGAAAAAAGATTCACAAGGATGATACCAGAACTGAGAGGATATCCTTATCAGGAAAGGCTGAACAGTCTGGGGCTCTTTTCTGTAGAAGAAAAGAAGGCTGAGGGGTGACCTGATAGAGGTCTTTAAGATAATGAAAGGGTTTGATAGGGTAGACATAGAGAAAATGTTTCCACTTGTGGGGGAGACCAGAACTAGGGGTCATAAATATAAAATAGTCACTAATAAATCCAATAGGGAATTTAGGAGAAACTTCTTTACCCAGAGAGTGGTGAGAATGTGGAACTCGCTCCCACAAGGAGTAGTTGAGGTGAATAGTGTAGATACATTTAAGGGGAAGCTGGATAAACACATGAGGGAGAAAGGAATAGAAGGACATGCTGATAGGGTGAGATGAAGAGGGGAGGGAGGAGGCTCGTGTGGAGCATAAACACCAACATAGACCAGATGGGCCGAACGCTTCTGTGCTGCAGTTTCAATGTAACTCGATGTAACAGCAGGTGAACCAGTCAAATCATTCAAAATACCATTAGAAAAAATGTTCCCCTTAGCCCATTGGTTATACACAGGTAAACAATACAATTTAAAACGTAACTAACATAAAAGTGCAAGATATATTTTAACCTACCAATAAAATTGCCCACCTCCCGACTAAAATGCTTCCTGATGTTTTTCTGTTTTGGGTTTAACATCTGTCAGAGTGTAGGGTTTAATTTTATGGTCCAGCCCTAACTGGAGGAGACTGCACTGCTCCTGGCCGAGCTTGCCCTGTTCCTCGCTCTGCGACCTGCTGGTACCCACCCAACACCAGTATACTTTTCACCCTTCAGGCCTGCCTCCAACCCATTGTTCCCCCCCCCCCTCCCTCCCTCCCCCAACGCCTCCCCGCAATTTGCAATTTGCCCCAGTCTCCCCCTGCCCTCAGCCTGTTTAACATCTTGTGGTTCCTCATCTGTTCTGATCTCCAATTGTTTACTGTTCACAGGCCTAAAGGCAAATCTGGTTCTTATCCAGTCTCCAGAGGTTGTGAAGGTGTCAGAGGGTCAAACGGTGCAGTCACGGTGTGTCATGGAGAGCGGCAATGTGGCTGACAGTGTGGATAAATCTGATGTACACTGGTACCACCCACCGGTTAATGAACAGAATATATTAATGAGTCTTTATGTAAATGGCAAAGTTTACCGATCCAGGAGCATCCCTGAGCGATTTCAGCTTGCCAGAGATGTTGCCAGTAACGCCTACATTCTGACCATCACTGACGTGCGGCTCAGTGACACTGCTGACTATATCTGTGGTATTTGGGGAAAAATCTTTGGAACTGGAACCCGGCTGAATGTAACCAGTAAGTACTTTCAACATTATATTTGTTTTATATCCTGGCCGACCCCTTATCCTGTGACGATGCCCCCGAGTTCTAGACTCTCCAGCCAGGGGAAACAATCTCTCAGCCTCAACCCTGTCAAGGCCCCTCATAATCTTTTATGTTTCAGTGAGATCACCTCTCATTCTTCTAAACTCCAGAGAAAATGGGCCCATTCTACTCAACCTCACTTCATAGGACAACCTCTCATCCCAGGAATTAATCTGGTGAACCTTCGCTGTACCGCCATGAAGGCAAGTATATCCTTCCTTAGAGAAGGAGACCAAAACTATACACAGTACTCCAGGTGAGGTCTCACAAAAGCGCTGTACAATTTTTTTTATTTGTTCATGAGATGTGGGCGTCGCTGGCGAGGCCGGCATTTATTGCCCATCCCTAATTGCCCTTGAGAAGGTGGTGGTGAGCCGCCTTCTTGAACCGCTGCAGTCCGTGTGGTGAAGATTCTCCCAAAGTGCTGTTAGGAAGGGAGTTCCAGGATTTTGACCCAGCGACGATGAAGGAACGGCGATATATTTCCAAGTCGGGATGGTGTGTGACTTGGAGGGGAACGTGCAGGTGGTGTTGTTCCCATGTGCCTGCTGCCCTTGTCCTTCTAGGTGGTAGAGGTCACGGGTTTGGGAGGTGCTGTCGAAGAAGCCTTGGCGAGTTGCTGCAGTGCATCCTGTGGATGGTACACACTGCAGCCACGGTGCGCCAGTCGTGAAGGGAGTGAATGTTTAGGGTGGTGGATAGGGTGCCAATCAAGCAGGCTGCTTTGTCAAGCTTCTTGAGTGTTGTTGGAGCTGCACTCATCCAGGCAAGTGGAGAGTATTCCATCACACTTCTGTCTTGTGACTTGTAGATGGTGGAAAGGCTTTGGGGTGTCAGGAGGTGAGTCACTGACCACAGAATACCTAGCCTCTGACCTGCTCTTGTAGCCACAGTATTTATGTGGCTGGTCCAGTTAAATTTCTGGTCAATGGTGACCCCCAGGTTGTTGATGATGGGGGATTCGACGATGGTAATGCCATTGAATGTCAAGGGGAGGTGGTTAGATTCTCTCTTGTTGGAGATGGTCATTGCCTGGCACTTGTCTGGCGCAAATGTAACTTGCCACTTATCAGCCCAAGCCTGGATGTTGTCCAGGTCTTGCTGCATGCGGGCTCGGACTGCTTCATTATCTGAGGGGTTGCGAATGGAACTGAACACTGTGCAATCATCAGCGAACATCCCCACTTCTGACCTTATGATGGAGGGAAGGTCATTGATGAAGCAGCTGAAGATGGTTGGGCCTAGGACACTGCCCTGAGGAACTCCTGCAGCAATGTCCTGGGGCTGAGATGATTGGCCTCCAACAACCACTACCATCTTCCTTTGTGCCAGGTATGACTCCAGCCACTGGAGAGTTTTCCCCCTGATTCCCATTGACTTCAATTTTACTCGGGCTCCTTGGTGCCACACTCTGTGAAATGCTGCCTTGATGTCAAGGGCAGTCACTCTCACCTCACCTCTGGAATTCAGCTCTTTTGTCCATGTTTGGACCAAGGCTGTAATGAGGTCTGGAGCCGAGTGGTCCTGGCGGAACCCAAACTGAGCATCGGTGAGCAGATTATTGTTGAGTAAGTGCCGCTTGATAGCACTGTCGACGACACCTTCCATCACTTTGCTGATGATTGAGAGTAGACTGATGGGGCGGTAATTGGCCGAATTGGATTTGTCCTGCTTTTTGTGAACAGGACATACCTGGGCAATTTTCCACATTGTCGGGTAGATGCCAGTGTTGTACTGGAACAGTTTGGCTGGAAGTGCGGCTAGTTCTGGAGCACAAGTCTTCAGCACTACAGCCGGGATGTTGTCGGGGCCCATAGCCTTTGTTGTATCCAGTGCACTCAGCCGTTTCTTGATATCACGTGGAGTGAATCGAATTGGCTGAAGACTGGCTTCTGTGGTGGTGGGGATATCGGGAGGAGGCCGAGATGGATCATCTGCTCGGCACTTCTGGCTGAAGATGGTTGAAAACACTTCAGCCTTGTCTTTTGCACTCACATGCTGGACTCTGCCATCATTGAGGATGGGGATGTTTACAGAACCTCCTCCTCCCGTTAGTTGTTTAATTGTCCGCCACCATTCACGACTGGATGTGGCAGGACTGCAGAGCTTTGATCTGATCCGTTGGTTGTGGAATCGCTTAGCTCTGTCTATAGCTTGTTGCTTCCGCTGTTTGGCATGCATGTAGTCGTGTGTCATAGCTTCACCAGGTTGGCACCTCATTTTTAGGTATGCCTGGTGGAGTGTACAGTAGCATAGTGGTTTTGTTACTGGACTAGTAATCCAGAGCCATGAGTTCAAATCCTACCACAGCAGCTGGGGAATTAAATTCAATTAATTAAATAAAATCTGGAATAAAAAAATACTGGTATCAGTAATGGTGGCCATGAAACTACCAGATTGTCCTAAAAACCCATCTGGTTCACTAATATCCTTTAGGGAAGGAAACCTGCCGTCCTTACCCGGTCTGGTCTATCTGTGACTCCAGAACCACAGCAATGTGGTTGATTCTTAATCACCCTCTGAAATGGCCTAGCAAGCCACTCAGTTGTAAAATCTCACTACAAAAAGTCATAACAAGAATAAAACTGGACGGACCACTGGACATGACGAAAGGCAAACCAAGCCCAGTCAATCCTGCAAAGTCCTCCTCACTAACATCTGAGGACTTGTGCCAAAATTGGGAGAGCTGCCCCACTGACTAGTCAAGCAACAGCCTGCCATAGCCATACTCACAGAATCATACCATAAGAACATAAGAAGCAGGAGTAGGCCAAACGGCCCCTCAAGCCTGCTCCGCCATTCAATAAGATCATGGCTGATCTGATCATAACCTCAAATCTAAATTCATGTCCAATTTCCTGCCCGCTCCCCATAACCCCTAATTCGCTTTACTTCTAGGAAACTGTCGATTTCTGTTTTAAATTTATTTAATGATATAGCTTCCACAGCTTCCTGGGGCAGCAAATTCCACAGACCCACTACCCTCTGAGTGAAGAAGTTTCTCCTCATCTCAGTTTTGAAAGAGCAGCCCCTTATTCTAAGATTATGCCCCCTAGTTCTAGTTTCACCCATCCTTGGGAGCATCCTTACCGCATCCACCCGATCAAGCCCCTTCACAATCTTATATGTTTCAATAAGATCGCCTCTCATTCTTCTGAACTCCAATGAGTAGAGTCCCAATCTACTCAACCTCTCCTCATATGTCCGCCCCCTCATCCCCGGGATTAACCGAGTGAACCTTCTTTGTACTGCCTCGAGAGCAAGTATGTCTTTTCTTAAGTATGGACACCAAAACTGTATGCAGTATTCCAGGTGCGGTCTCACCAATACCTTATATAACTGCAGCAATACCTCTCTGTTTTTATATTCTATCCCCCTAGCAATAAAAGCCAACATTCCGTTGGCCTTCTTGATCACCTGCTGCACCTGCATACTAACTTTTTGATTTTCTTGCACTCGGACCCCCAGATCCCTTTGTACTGCAGTACTTTCCAATTTCTCGCCATTAAGATAATAACTTGCTCTCTGATTTTTCCTGCCAAAGTGCATAACCTCACATTTTCCAATATTGTATTGCATCTGCCAAATCTCCGCCCACTCACCCAGCCTGTCTATATCCCCTTGCAGGTTTTTTATGTCCTCCTCACTCTCTACTTTCCCTCCCATCTTTGTATCATCTGCAAACTTTGATGTTACACTCGGTCCCCTCCTCTAAATTGTTAATATAGATTAAATAAGGGTGTTACATTAGCAGTTTTCCAATCTGCCGGGACCTTTGCTGAGTCCAGAGAATTTTGGAAAATTATTACCAAAGCATCCACAATCCCTACTGCCACTTCCCTCAAGACCCTAGGATGTAAGCCATCAGGTCCAGGGGATTTATCCGCCTTGAGTCCCATTAATTTACTGAGTACCAATTCCTTAGTGATTTTAATCGTATTTAGCTCCTTCCCCCCCCCCCCCCCCCCAGAGTCCCCTGTTTGTCCAGTGTTGGGATATTCTTAGTGTCCTCTACCGTAAAGACTGAAACAAAATATTTGTTCAGCATTTTTGCCATCTCCATGTTTCCCACCATTAATTTCTCGGTCTCATCCTCTAAGGGACCTACGTTTGCCTTAGCCACCATTTTTCTTTTTATATAACTATCGAAACTCTTGCTATCTGTTTTTATATTTTTTGCTAATTTATTTTCATAATCTATCTTCCCTTTCTTAATCAATCCTTTAGTTATTTTTTGCTGTCTTTTGAAGACTTCCCAATCTTCTATCCTCCCACTAAGTTTGGCTACCTTATATGTCCTTGTTTTTAGCCTTTCAGCCAACGTCCCAGACTCTTCCAACACCATCACTGGGTATGTCCTGTCCTATTGTAGTAAGACTTCCTTACTCTTGTACTCCAACCACCTTGCAATAAAGGCCAACATGCTAATTGCCTATTGCTTGCTGCATCCTGCATGCTAATTTCTTGTACAAGGACACCCAAATCTCTCTGAACACCAAAATTTAACAGATTCTTATCATCTAAAAAATATTCTCTTTTTCTACTCTTCCTACCAAAATGAATAACTTCATGTTTCCCCACATTTTGGTTTTATTAACTAATCAATTTATCGAGTTTAAGTTATTGATTTAAGCTCTTCGTGAAACCCCTGCCGTGACTTAGGCTGAGGGAAAAAAAGTGACACTCACCTACCTGCTGACCTGTGACGTCACTCTTTCAATTTCTGCTTGTGTGAGTTGACACCAACAGTGTAAAAACGCCACGTACCCCCCTCCTCTCACTCCTCTCCACTATCTGGCCTTCTGCTGACCGCCCTTTTTATCCTCTCGCTCCTCTGTGCTAGCTGACCTTCTGCTGACCGCCCTTTTTATCCTCTCACTCCTCTCCACTATCTGGCCTTCTGCTGACCGCCCTTTTTATCCTCTCAGGTGCTTTGGGTAGATTTTGACTTTGTGCGATAGTGTAAAACGGGTGACAGCGAATCGGCAGCCTGTTTCACATCACTCCTGATTTTGACATCAGTGGAAATAAAAATCAGGAGTGATGTAAAATGGGCTGCTGATTCGCTGTCTCCTGATTTACATTATCGCACAAAGTCCAAATCAACCCCTTTGAGCCTCCAAAAGGAATCTGACCAGTTCTCATGGATATCCTGTGTTGTATTACAGTATTCATTACCTTCCTACCTTTAATCTCCTCTCTCTCTGTCTCTCTCTAACCCAACTAGGCACAGGTCAGCCGAGTAATGAAAGAAAGAACTTGCATTTATATAGCGCCTTTCATGATCTCAGGACGTCCAAAAGTGTTTTACAGCCAATAAAGCCCTTTTTGAAGTGTGGTCACTGTTGCAATGTAGGAAACGTGGCAGCCAATTTGTGCACAGCAAGATCCCAGTTGTTTTATGTTTAAAACAACTTTCAGTTGCCACAGAGGTGATCTCATCCAGTTGATCAGAATACAATCGTCACATTAAGAGATTGATTCATCGCATTAATAGGTGGGTTTTTATACTAAAATCAATAACCCAAAATATTCAACTAACTGACAGTTTTCCTCCTTTATCAGCATTTCTGCAACAGGACTCACTGGTATTAAGGAGCTGCTGTTAATAAACCAGGTCTAAATCTTGGGTTTTTATACAATACTTTCAGGGTTTTCTCCATCAAATTAACCCTTTGTCTGCTGCTCTTATTTTTGTATTCCTTCCCCAATATAATGATACAAATGAATGAGATGAAACCAACTCAACCATTCATTACATCTACCCATAATCTGTTAACATCTTAAATCTGTGCACTTCCTGTCTGCACAAATTGACTTTCTGTTCTGATATTTTTGTTACATTTTTTGGGAGGGTAGGTTTTAACTTTCACAGAAACGGAAGACTGGTGATAATGGATCAGCCACCCATTTAAACCCACCTTCTACTGTCTCATCTGCTCACTATGTCTTTACCCTCTCTCCCTATTCTCAGTCCCTCCTGCTCCCTTTCTACTCCTCCACTATCTCTACGGTCACCTCTCTTTACTGTTTCTCCTGCTCCTTTCTACTACTCTGCCTCCTCCACTCCCTCTCTCTACTCTATCTCTTCTGCTTTTAAAACAGATACAGTAGTGTAGTGTTACTGAACCAGTAATCTCGAGAACGTGGGTTCAAATCTCGCCATGGCAGTTTGAGAATTTGAATTCAATTTAAAAAAATAAATAAATCTGGTATCGGTAAATCAATGATTTCCCCACCGTCAACATCCTGGGACACCCCTCATCTCCCTTTACCAGTTTCCATTATAGAATCGTAGATGGAGGCCATTTGGCCCATTGTGCCTCTGGCAGCACTTTGAAAGAGCTATCTAATTAGTCCCACTCCCCCTGCTCTTTTCCCAAAAACCTGCAAATTTTTCCTTTTCAAGTATTTATCCAATTCCCTTTTGAAAGTTATTATTGAATCTGCTTCCACCGCCCTTTCAGGCAGTGGATTCCAGATCATAACAACTCACTGCTTAAAAACTTCTCCTCATCTCCCCTCTTTCTTTTGGCAATTATTTTAAATCTGTGTCCTCTGGTTGCCGACCCTTCTGCCACTGGAAACAGTTTCTTCCTATTTACTCAATCAAAACCCTTCATAATTTTAATCACCTCAATTAAATCTCCCCTAAATCCTTCTCTGTTCTAGGGAGAACAACCCCAGCTTCTCCAGTCTCTCCACATAACTGAAGTCCCTCATCTCTGGTACCATTCTGGTAAATTTCCTCTGCACCCTCTCCAAGGTATTGACATCCTTCCTAAAGTGCGGTGCCCAGAATTGGACACAGTACTCCAGCTGAGGCCTAACCAGTGATTTATAAAGGTTTAAAAAGCCTTTTGAAAAACACAGCATCAACTGCACTGCCCTCATCAACCCTCTCCGTTACTTCATCCATACCTTTGAGAATCAGGGAGTATCTCCTCTACTCAGGAGATGAAATGGATGGATCGGGTCCAGTGAAGCATTTCTTGTATATAAACTATAAGAATATAAGAGCTGGATTTTCCTCTGCTACACCGTCTGAAATCAGGATGGTGATGGTTGTACCTGGAGTGTGGAAAAGGCCTGGTTATGCCACTTTTGGAGGGGAGAGGGCCCAATGTTAGGCACCTCTCCCTCTCAGCCCCCAAAACATACCTATGTTAGGCCTTCGCTCAGTCAAAGGCCCTAAAAATTTGAAGCCCTCACGTCTTTGGGGCTCTCCTGCGTCCTTTAAATGGCCTCTCTTCTGGTGCTGTAGCACTGTCGCACTTTCCTCCCCTGGCAGCAGCATGTTCTCTCTGGATAGTTGGATATTCCTCCTGCAGCCTGCCCTATGTGAGTAATGAGCCCGACCCAGAACGATGTGTTTGGGGTCAGTGCCGCGGGCTGAAGTCCCGGCCCAACCTTCCTCCAGTGGGAGCAGGGAAATCATAACATAAGCACATAAGAAATAGGAGCAGGAGTAGGCCGTACGTCCCCTCGAACCTGCTCCGCCATTCAATAAAATCATGGCTGGTCTTCAACCTCAACTCCACTTTCCTGCCCGATCTCCATATCCCTTGATTCCCTTAGAGTCCAAAAATCTATCAATCTCAGCCTTCAAAATACTCAACGACTCAGCATCCACAGCCCTCTGGGGTAGAGGATTCCAAAGATTCACAACCCTCTAGGTGAAGAAATTCCTCCTCATCTCAGTCTTAAATGGCCGACCCCGTATTCTGCAACTATGCCCCCTAGTTCTAGACTCTCCAGCCAGGGGAACCGATCTCTCAGCATCTACCCTGTCAAGCCCCCTCAGAATCTTACATGTTTCAATGAGATCACCTCCCATTCTTCTATACTCCAGAAAGTATAAGAATATAAGAACATAAGAAATTGGAGCAGGAGTAGGCCGTCCGGCCCCTCGAGCCTGCTCCACCATTCAACAAGATCATGGCTGATCTTCTACCTCGACGCCATTTTCCTGCACTATCCCCATATTCCTTGATACTTTTAATATTTAAAAATCTATCGATCTCTGTTTTGAATGTACTCAATGACTGAGTCTCCGCAGCCCTCTCGGGTAGACAATTCCAAAGATTCACCACCCTCTGAGTGAAGAAATTTCTCCTCATCTCAGTCCTAAATGTCCTACCCTTTATTCTGAGACTGTGACCCCTGGTTCTAGACTCACCAGCCAGGGGAAACATCCTCCCTGCATCTACCGTCGAGAATTTTGTATGTTTCAATGAGATCACCTCTCATTCTTCTAAACTGTAGAGAATACAGGCCTAGTCGACCCAATCTCTCCTCATACAACAATCCCACCATCCCAGGAATCAGTCTGGTGAACCTTCGTTGCACTCCCTCTATGGCAAGTATATCCTTTCTTAGGTAAGGAGACCAAAATTGTACACAATACTCCAGGTGCAGTCTCACCAAGGCCCTATATAATTGCAGTAAGACATCTTCACTCCTGTACTCACATCCTCTTGTAATAAAGGCCAAAATACCATTTGCTTCCTAATTGCTTGCTGCACCTGCATGTTAGCTTTCAGCGACTCATGTACAAGGACACCCAGGTCCCTTTGAACATCAACATTTCCCAATCTCTCACCATTTAAAAAATACTCTGCATTTCTGTTTTTCTTACAAAGTAGATAACTTCAGATTTTTCCACATTATATTCCATCTGCCATGTTCTTGCCCACTCACTTAGCCTGTCTATATCCCCTTGATGTCTCTTTGCATCCTTCTCACAACTCACATTCCCACCCAGTTTTGAGTCATCAGCAAACTTGGAAATATTACATTTGGTCCCCTCATCCATATCATTGATAAATATTGTGAATAGCTGGGGCCTAAGCACTGATCCCTGTGGTACCCCACTAGTCACAGTCTGCCAATCTGAAAAAGACCCGTTTATTCCTACTCTCTGTTTTCAGTCTGTTAACCAATTCTCAATCCATGCCAGTATATTACCCCCAATTCCATGTGCTCTAACTTCCTTCACCAACCTCCTGTGTGGGACCTTATCGAAAGCCTTCTGAAAATCCAAATACATCACATCCACTGGTTCCCCCTTATCTATTCTACTAGTTACATCCTCAAAGAACTCCAATAGGTTTGTCAAACATGATTTCCCTTTCATAAATCCATGTTGACTCTGCCAAATCCTGTTATTATTTTCTAAATGTCCTGTAATCACATCCTTTATAATAGATTCTAGCATTTTCCCTACTACTGATGTCAGGTCTGTAGTTCCCTGTTTTCTCTCTCCCTCCTTTCTTAAATATTGGGGTTTCATTTGCCACCCTCCAATCTGCAGGAACCGTTCCAGAATCTATAGAATTTTGGAAGATGACAACCAATGCATCCACTATCTCTATAGCCACCTCTTTCAAAACCCTGGGATGTAGATCATCAGGTCCTTGGGATTTATCGACTTTCAGTCCCATTAATTTCTCTATTACTGTTTTTTTTACTAATACTAATTTCTTTCAGTTCCTCATGCTTGCCAGACCCTTGGTTCTCTAGTATTCCTGGGAGGTTTTTTGCATCTTTTTCCATGACACAAAGTATTTGTTTAATTTCTCTGCCATTTCTTTATTCCCCATTATAAATTCTCCCGTCTCTGTCTGTAAGGGACCCACATTTACCTTCCCCAGTCTTTTCCTTTTTACATATCTATAGATGCTTTTACTGTCCGTTTTTATGTTTCTCGCTAGTTTACTCTCATATTCTATTTTCCCTTTCTTTATCAATTTCTTGGTCCTCCTTTGTTGAATTCTAAAATGCTCCCAATCCTCAGGCTTACTGCTTTTTCTGGCAACTTTATCTGCCTCTTACTTTGATTTAATGCTATTGTTAATTTCTCTTGTTAGCCACGGTTGGACCATTTTTCCTGTTGGGTTTTTGTGCCTTAAAGGAATATATATTTGTTACAAATTATGTATTAATTCTTTAAATGCTAGCCATTGCCTGTCTACTGTCATACCTTTTAATGTAGTTCCCCAATCAACCACAGTCAACGTGCACCTCGTACCTTCGTAGTTTCCTTTGTTTAGATTTAAGACCCTAGTTTCGGATTGAACTACATCACTTTCAAACTTAATGAAGAAGTCTATCATATTATGGTCATTTTTCCCTAAGGGCTCCTTTACAACAAGATTATTAATTAACCCTTTCTCATTGCATGATACTAGATCTAAAATAGCCTGTTCCCTAGTTGGTTCAACATACTGATCTAGAAAACCATCTCATATACATTCCAGGAATTCGTCCTCTACAGTATTAGTGCTAATTTGGTTTGCCCAATCTATATGTAGATTAAAGTCCCCCATGATTACTGTATTACCCTTGTTACATGCACTTCTAATTTCCTGCTTTATACCGTGCCCTACATTACCATTACTGTTTGGTGGCCTATAAACAACTCCCACCAATGTTTTCTGCCCCTTGCTGTTTCTTAGCTCCACCCAAACTGATTCTACATCTTGATCTTCTGAGCCAAGATCCTTTCTCACTATTGTACTGATCTCATCCTTTATTAACAGCGCAAACCCACCTCCTTTTCCTTTTTGCCTGTTCTTCCTAAATGTTGAATATCCTTGAATATTCAGTTCCCAGCCTTGGTCACCCTGCAGCCACTTCTCCGTAATGGCAATTAGAGCAGACCCATTTGCTTCTATTTGTGCCGTCAATTCATCTACTTTCTACTCATTCCACCCAATCTCTCCTCATCGGACAACCCTCTCGTCCCAGGAATTAATCTGGTGAACCTTCGTTGCACCGCCTCTAAGGCAAGTATATCCTTCCTTAGATAAGGAAACCAAAACTGTACACAGTACTCCAGGTGAGGTCCGCCTAAAGCCCTGTACAATTGTAGTAAGACTTCCTTACTCTTGTATTCCAACCTCCTTACAACAAAGGCCAACATGCAATTTGCCTTCCTATTTGCTTGCTGTATATGCATGCTAACTTTTTGTGTTTTTTGTACAAGCTCACCCAAATCCCTCTGAACACCAACATTTAATAGTTTCTCACCATTTAAAAAATATTCTGTTTTTCTATTCTTCCAACCAAAGTGAATAACCTCACATTTCCCCACATTATACTCCATCTGCCACCCTCTTGCCCACTCACTTAACCTTCTAAATCCCTTTGCAGTCTCTTTGGGGGTGATTTTAAACCCCAAGAACGGGTGGGAGTTGAAAATAATTGTTTTTTGGGTCGCAACCGCAAAATTTTCGGACTTCGCATTCCCAGTGGGAAGCCTGTACTTTTACACACCGACGTTAAATCTGGAAATAAAGCCGGGTTGCGGTCGCGACCCCAAAAACAACTATTTTCAACTCCCGTTCTTGGGGTTTAAAATCACCCCCTTTGTGTCCGCCTCACAACTTACTTTCCCACCTACCTTTGCATCATCAGCAAACTTGGATACATTAGACTCGGTCCCTTCATCTAAGTCATTAATATAGATTGTAAATAGCTGAGGCCCAAGCACTGATCCTTGCATCACCCCACTGGTTACAGCCTGCCAACCTGAGAATGACCTGTTTATCCCTACTCTCTGTTTTTTGTCCCTTGACCAATTCTCTATCCATGCTAATATGTTACCCCAACCCCATGAGCCCTTATCTTGTGTAACAACCTTTTATGTGGCACCTTATTGAATGCCTTTTGAAAATCCAAATATACTCCATCCACTGGATCCCCTTTATCTACCCTGCTAGTTATATCCTCAAAAAACTCCAATAAATTTGTCAAACACGATTTCCTTTTCATAAAACCATGTTGACTCTGCCTAATCATATTACGATTTTCTAAGTGCCCTGTTAGCACTTCCTTAATAATGGATTACAACATTTTCCTGACGACTGAGGTCGGGCTAACTGGCCTGTAGTTCCCTGTTTTCTCTCCCTTCTTTCTTGAATAGCGGGGTTACATTTGTTACCTTCCAATCCACGGGGACCGTTCTAGAATCTAGGAAATTTTGGAAGATCATAACCAATGCATCCACTATCTCTGCAGCCACCTCTTTTAGAACCCTAGGATTTAGGCCATCAGGTCCAGGGGATTTATCGGCTTTTAGTTCCATTAGTTTCTTAAGTTTTTTTTCTCTACTGATATTAATTACTTTAAGTTCCTCACTCTCATTAGCCCCTTGGTTCCCCATTATTTCTGGTATGCTTTTTGTGTCTTCTACTGTGAAGACAGATACAAAATATTTGTTTAACCGCTCTGCCATTTCCTGGTTCCCCATTATAATTTCTCCTCTCTCAGCTTCTAAGGGACCCACGTTTACTTTTGCTACTCTCTTCCTTTTTACGTACTTCTAGAAGCTCTTACAATCAGTTTTTATATTTCTTGGTAGTTTACTTTCACATTCTATTTTCTCCCTTTTTATCAATTTTTTGGTCATTCTTTGCTGATTTCTAAAACTCTCCCAATCCCCAGGCTTATTACTCTTCTTGGCAACATTATAGGCCTCTTCTTTCAATCTAATACTATCCTTAACTTCTTTAGTTAGCCACGGGTGGCCACTTGTACTGCCTGGACTGTCCCTTTAAATACTGGGGACATTTTGTAACCTTCAGTCTGGTTTTTTAATTATTGATATTTTTCCCTTAAAGGTGCAAATGCTCCCGTCATTATCCAGTCTCCGAGCCTGGAACGTGTCACAGAGGGTCAGACAGCCCGGTTACAGTGCACCATGCGGAAGGCCACAGTGAGAGACGTCGATGTCCACTGGTACCGACAACTACCAGGGCAAGATATGGAGTGGGTTTTAACACACGATGTAATGAACAACACACGAGGAGGCCCAGGGTCCACTGACCGTTTCCAGCCTTCCAGAGACATCGCCAATAACAGCTTCATTCTGACAATCACAGACGTGCAGCCCAATGACACTGCTGTCTATTACTGTAAAGTGTGGGGAGATATCAGTGGGAATGGAACCCAGCTCAATATAACCAGTAAGTACAATTTACAATATATTAGCCTGAATATAAGAGAATAACCTCTTACAGATGAATTAATTGGAGATCAGTATCTGATAAACTTCATGAACACCTGTGGTAAATAGAAACAGCTTATAAATAATCATAATTACCATTCTCATTATTCTGCGTGTAACTTAAATACAATATTTGTGATTACACTTGTCAATGCGCTGTTAATTTTTCTGCTTTTACACATAATGTTTATTCATTCTTTTTAGTTTTGTTGAGCAGAAAAGACCCTTTCAGTCCAGCTGGCCAGCCCTGAAGATCAAAAAATCTTTGAATTGGCAGGACATGTTGACAAGGCTGTTTTTTAAAAAAAACATACGTGATCCTGGGCTTTGTTAATAGAGGCATTGAGTACAAAAACAAGGAAGTTACACTAAACATTTATAAATCACTGGTTAGGCCTCAGCTGGAATATTGTGACCAATTCTGGGCACCGCACTTTAGGAAGGATGTCAAGGCCTTGGAGAGGGTGCAGAGGAGATTTTCTAGAATGGTTTCAGGGATGAGGGACTTCAGTTATGTGGAGGGCCTGGAGAAGCTGGGATTGTTCTCCTCAGAGCAGGGAAGGGGAGATTTAATAGAGGTGTTCAAAATTCTGAAGGGTTTTGATAGAGTTAATAAGGAGAAACTGTCTCCAGTGGCAGGAGGGTCAGTAACCAGAGGACGCAGAGTTAAAATAATTGGCAAAAGAACCCGAGGGGAGATGAGAATTTTTTTTTATGCAGCGAGTTGCCAGAGGGGCAATTTTTTCACTCAAAGGGTGGTGAGTGTCTGGAACGGGCTGCCAGAGGCAGTAGTAGAGGCGGGTACAATTTTGTCTTTTAAAAAGCATTTGGACAGTTACATGGGTAAGATGGGTATAGAGGGATATGGGCCAAGTGCAGGCAATTGGGACTAGCTTAGTGGTATAAACTGGGCGACATGGACATGTTGGGCCGAAGGGCCTGTTTCCATGTTGTAACTTCTATGATTCTATGATTCTATGAGTTGTTACGATCTGGAATGCGCTGCCTGAAAGGGCGGTGGAAACAGATTCAATTATAACTTTCAAAAGGGAATTGGATAAATACTTGAAATGGAAAAATTTGCAGGGCTCTGGGGAAAGAGCAGGGGAGTGGGACTAATAGGCTAGCTCTTTCAAAGAGCCGGCACAGGCACAATGGGCCGAATGGCCTTCCTCTGTGCTGTATCATTCTACGATTCCATCACTATACTGTCCTGTAAAGTTGGATTTTTCAGGCCTCAGAGTCAGGGGTGGGGGAAAGAGAAGGCTGCATTGTTGACATGTGAGGACAATATATTTAAATGTCTAAAACAACTGAGCTCCCTCTTGAATTTGCTCACATTATGGAAATTCTAATCTCACTGATGAGATTTCACTGAGTTGTTATAGGGTAAATGTAGAACTTTAGTGCTCTACCCACTGGGGGCACTTATTGGAAATATGGTACTCACCGTCAATGATTGTCACACCCGCGCCCCTTGTGTGTGAAACTCCCTGATGGGAATACTAAAAGTGAAACTTTACCCAGGAATTTTACAGAACAGAGGAGGCCATTCGACCCATTTTGGATTCTACATCCACCACTGTTTCTGGTAGGCCATTCTGTGTCCTAACAACCCTCTGCGTAAAACATTTCTAATCTCTCCTTTCATTCTTTTGGTGATGATTTCAAATTTGTGTTCTCTAACTACAGACTCGCTGGGGTAAATTTTTGTCTTCATCCCATAGGCGGTCATTTGGCAGAGTGGATCATTTGCCCGTTATAGTGTGATTCTGTCCCATCTTCATACCATTGATCCGATTTGCCAGATTACCGCCTACGGCATGAAGACAAAAACTTACCCCAGGGACCAATGGAAATAGTTCTTCCTGATTCACTTCATGACAGATTCTTAATTTTGGACATCTTACTTTAAGATGGATGTCACCCCCATGGAAAGGGTGAAGAAGAGATTCAGTAAAATAATATGAGGGCTGAGAAGCTTTAGTTATGAGGTGACACTGGAGAAACTGGGGCTCTTTTCATTACAAAGGTTCAGAGGAGATCTGATAAAGGTTGTGAGTGGTTTTGATGAAGTAAATCGACACAAACTATTTTGATTATTTGGTGAGTTGTTAACGAGAGGGCATAAATTTAAGATCATTGCCAAAACATGATTAATTTTGGAATCTGGGAGAAGTTTCAATAAACATTCCCCGGGACCTGATGAAATGTATCCCAGGACGTTATGGGAGGTTAGGGAGGAAATTGCGGGTCCCCTAGCAGAGATATTTGAATCATCCACCGCTACAGGTGAGGTGCCTGAAGATTGGAGGGGAGCAAATGTTGTGCCTTTGTTTAAGAAGGGCGGCAGGGAAAAGCCTGGGAACTACAGACCGGTGAGCCTGACATCTGTAGTGGGTAAGTTGTTAGAGGGTATTCTGAGGGACAGGATCGACAGGCATTTGGAGAGGCAGGGACTGATTAGGAACAGTCAGCATGGTTTTGTGAGAGGAAAATCATGTCTCACGAATTTGATTGAGTTTTTTGAAGGGGTAACCAAGAAGATAGATGAGGGCTGTGCAGTGGACGTGGTCTACATGGACTTCAGCAAAGCCTTTGACAAGGTACCACATGGTAGGTTGTTACATAAGGTTAAATCTCTCGGGATCCAAGGTGAGGTAGCCAATTGGATACAAAATTGGCTTGACGACAGAAGACAGAGGGTGGTTGTAGAGGGTTGTTTTTCAAACTGGAGGTCTGTGACCAGCGGTGTGCCTCAGGGATCGGTGCTGGGTCCGCTGTTATTTGTTATTTATATTAATGATTTGGATGAGAATTTAGGAGGCATGGTTAGTAAGTTTGCAGATGACACCAAGATTGGTGGCATTGTGGACAGTGAAGAAGGTTATCTAGGATTGCAACAGGATCTTGATAAATTGGGCCAGTGGGCCGATGAATGGCAGATGGAGTTTAATTTAGATAAATGTGAGGTGATGCATTTTGGTAGATCGAATCGGGCCAGGACCTACTCCGTTAATGGTAGGGCGTTGGGGAGAGTTATAGAACAAAGAGATCCAGGAGTACAGGTTCATAGCTCCTTGAAAGTGGAGTTACAGGTGGATAGGGTGGTGAAGAAGGCATTCGGCATGCTTGGTTTCATTGGTCAGAACATTGAATACAGGAGTTGGGATGTCTTGTTGAAGTTGTACAAGACATTAGTAAGGCCACACTTGGAATGCTGTGTACAGTTCTGGTCACCCTATTATAGAAAGGATATTATTAAACTAGAAAGAGTGCAGAAAAGATTTACTAGGATGCTACCGGGACTTGATGGTTTGACTTATAGGGAGAGGTTAGATCGACTGAGACTTTTTTCCCTGGAGAGTAGGAGGTTAAGGGGTGATCTTATAGAAGTCTATAAAATAATGAGGGGCATAGATAAGGTAGATAGTCAAAATCTTTCCCAAAGGTAGGGGAGTCTATAACGAGGGGGCATAGATTTAAGGTGAGAGGGGAGAGATACAAAAGGGTCCAGAGGGGCAATTTTTTAACTCAAAGGGTGGTGAGTGTCTGGAACGAGCTGCCAGAGGCAGTAGTAGAGGCGGGTACAATTTTGTCTTTTAAAAAGCATTTGGACAGTTACATGGGTAAGATGGCTTTAGAGGGATATGGGCCAAGTGCAGGCAATTGGGACCAGCTTAGTGGTATAAACTGGGCGACATGGACATGTTGGGCCGAAGGGCCTGTTTCCATATTGTAACTTCTATGATTCTATGAGAAATGTTAAATGGTACCTCCCTTCTCCCTTGCCTTTCCAAGCACCAGGTGGGCACCCATCTGGAGGAGTGCAGAAGAAGCAGTGATAAGCCTTGTGCCCAGTCCTGCTCAGGTGGGTGATCTGAGTGGGGCCTGGGTGCCAACTATCGCATCCATGCAGAAGTGAAGTGCCTTCTTTTGCAAGACCATCAGTGCCATTAATATGATGTGAAGCTGCAAATGTAGCTGAGTTCAGGACAGGTTAGGCAAAGCACATTGCATCTCCTTCACCCCCCAAAGGTTAGCAGGAAAAACTGAAAACTATCTATCCATCCATCCTCACATCTCCACCATTCTACCCTGGTGGGCTGCCCTCCATGGACAACATCCCCCACCATCTCAGTCTATACCTATTCCTGTAAACTCCAGTCTCACGCTCAAGCAAATATTTATCCAGCTCCTTTTTTGAAGGAGTTAATCAGTTCAGCATCAAATTCTGCTGGGAGTTTGTTCCATAAATCTACTGCTGTCCGCTCTCTAGTCTTGCTTGTTAATTTTACAACTTCATTTTTCAATTCTGTGGCCAGAGTCTTGGACTAACAACCTGCTTATATCTACATCATGTATCTTTTGCACAAAAAGTTTTGGAATCTCTTCCCCCCTGTAATCTTCCGTTTGCCAATGAAAACAAGTTCAACTCTGCCGCTCTTTCCTCATAATATAGAGACTGAGGTCCCAAAATCAATGTGATTTTGAAGATGAGGGTGCCCAGCACTGCATGTAATCAGGTAAACTGTGAGACTCTGCTCCTGGCATGGAGTTGAGTTCATTGGGAATCTCCGAGGATTTATCCAAATCTTACAGATAAAGGGTGGAATTTAACTTTGCCAAAATGGACGGTGACGGGTTAACCACCCGTTATGCAACGCGGCCTATTATCTTTCCATTGAAGACATCGTCTTCTCCAACTTGCTAACAAATTTGTTTGACATTTTCTGTTCCAATATGTAGAACTTTACACTTATCTACTTCACCATTCCTCAACTCATCTGCTCACATCTTTTTAAAATTAGTTTATCTCCTTTATACAAGTCACATGGCCACATCGATTGGCGATATCAGCAAATGTTACACTACTGTATACAAAGTACTCTCCTCCAGGCCGTGTAAGGTTTGTGTGATCAGCAGAGGATACAGAAGAGACCCCACTGGGCCTCTGGTAATCACTGTCCCTCCGTCCGAGGATCTCTGCTGCTTTTATCAACACTTCTACTTCCTTTTGCCAAACGGTTTTCAACACAGCTAGAAAACATAGTAAATGGTCAATGTGTGATCCTGGGACAGACTGACAGCCCACATTATAGACAAATCAAAGTGCTCTATGTTTAAACTAACATTATCCCTCCAAGTTCCCACCATGTCGGGTTCCTGATCAATCTGAATTCCACCCTGGTTTTATTTTCCCATTGGCGCCATTTCAGACTGCACTGACTGAAGAGAATCTGATTTCTTCCCCTGATCTTCGACCTGAAACATGTGTTTTCCTTTCACAGTTTCTGAAGCACAAGTGGATCGAGACGTGAAGACGACCCTTGTCTGGATCATTCTGGGGGCTGTGCTGGGAGTTACTGTCATTACTGGAGGCATTTTACTCATCAGATATAAACTTTTTGGGAAAAAACAATCCCGTATGTGTAACTAAATAATTCAGTTTGACTTGATTGTTTATATAGTTCCTAAAATATAAAAGGCCACAACCAATTGTTAAAGAACCTGTTTTGGTAATGTATAAAAAGTTATTATTGGCAGCAAATTATGATTAATATGACTAATTGATGTTGGTGAGATTTTATCATTTACTTCACAGCATCATCGGGTACAGCTGGTGATCAGGACACAACTGCAGATTATGAAAATATTTCTTGTGCAAGAGACACACGGGTGAGTTCAGTTGGTTTTCGAGGATGTTGCTTTCTGTAATGAGAAAGGATCTGTGTGGTGGGACTGATCTGATGGTATGTTTGTGACTTCTTTTTACACCATTTTATCCAGTTATTTTCCAGCTCTTATTTTCCCCAGGTGGCACTGTAGACCATCTGAATATTTGCAATTAAGATAAATGTCTTTGCATTGCACAAATGTACTTTGATGAATCTGTCCCTGGATGCAGAGATACTCATCACACACCGGCAGAGGATGAAGAGATATGTAGGCATAGACTCCAAGTCTGAACGATTTGAGTGAGGGTTTAGTGGGCAGTAGTTTGTAATATCTTTGGTCAGCAAATCTGCTGATTTCCCATTCCCCACAACATTACATTTGAAATTATCCTCTCTTTAAATCCTTCTGGGCCGTCGTCCAATCCTACCTCTACAATCTCCTCCAGCTCTATAATCCTGCACCTCATCACTTCATTCTTCTGACTCTGGCCTGTCGTGCACCTCCCAACCATTGCTCCTCCATTGGTAATAAAGCCTTCAGTCGCATGGGCCCTGCTCTTTGGAATTCCCTTCAAACTTCACTGCCTTCCGCCTTCCACTGCCATCCACTCCATCCCATCTTCCACTCCCATCCACTCCATCCCATCTTTCACTCCATCCACTCCATTCCATCTTTCACTCCATCCACTCCATCCCATCTTCCACTCCCATCCACTCCATCCCATCTTTCACTCCATCCACTCCATTCCATCTTTCACTCCATCCACTCCATCCCATCTTCCACTCCCATCCACTCCATCCCATCTTTCACTCCCATCCACTCCATTCCATCTTTCACTCCATCCACTCCATCCCATCTTCCACTCCCATCCACTCCATCCCATCTTTCACTCCCATCCACTCCATCCCATCTTTCACTCCCATCCACTCCATCCCATCTTCCACTCCATCCACTCCATCCCATCTTTCACTCCATCCACTCCATCCCATCTTTCACTCCCATCCACTCCATCCCATCTTCCACTCCATCCACTCCATCCCATCTTTCACTCCCATCCACTCCATCCCATCTTCCACTCCATCCACTCCATTCCATCTTCCACTCCATCCCATCTTCCACTGCCATCCACTCCATCCCATCTTCCACTGCCATCCACTCCATCCCATCTTCCACTGCCATCCATTCTGCCATCCTTTTCCTCCCTCCGCCATCCATTCCTGCTACTGGTCCTTCCCACTGCCATCCACTCCCCCGACCCAAATTGCTGTCCATTTCCCTCCTCAAATTCCTGCTGCCATCCATTGTCAGCCTCCCTCTAACTATCACCCCTTCTCTTTCTCCCTCTTCCACTGTCATTCATTCTGTCATCTCTCCTTGACATCTCATTGAAACATACAAAATTCTTTCAGTGATCCACAGGGTTGATGCAGGGAGGATGTTTCCCCTGGGTGGGGAGTCTAGAATCTGAGGTCACAATCTCAGAATAAGGGATAGGCCATTTTGCACAGAGATGAGGAGAAATTTCCTCACTCAGAGGGTGGTGAATCTTTGGAATTCTCTACCCCAGAGGGCTATGGAGGCTCAGTCATTGAGTACATTCAAAACAGAAATTGATAGATTTCTAGATATTAAAGGCATCAAGGGATATGGGGATAGTGCAGGAAAATGGCGTTGAGGTAGAAGATCAGCCATGATCTTGTTGAATGGCGGAGCAGGCTCGAGGGGCCGGATGGCCCACTCCTGCTCCTATTTTTTATGTTCCATTTCCTCCCTCCCCTCCCCTCGCTATCTATTTTGTTCCCCATGCCATTTATTCCCCCCTCCCCTGCTTCCCCCCACGCCTACCTGTGTTTGGCAGTTAATGCACTGGACAGATCCTGCTCTCTTTTCAGTGGTCTCATGGCACTAACGACCTGCATCACCAGAATGGGAATTCCTGCCTGCACTGAGGCAGATATCCCGGCCATTAGGACTGGGACCGTGCTGAGAGGAGAGAGCGACCTGCACTCGGGAGGAACAGAACTGTGGTGCATTAAGCACTAACACACTGACTGGGGCCGCAAAACACTGACTGCCTGTGTGAAACACTGATGGTTGGCAAATAGGATTATGTATATGTTATAATAACTGAGTAATCAGACCCAATGGGTTTACATGGTGCCGGACTGTGTGCTTGTTTGATTCAGTGTCTTCGGATCTGCAATTTTTTGCAAAGCAGTTGCTTTTCCAGAATTGTGCTAGATGCACCCTTGGCAGGAGAAACAGTGGTTTGTGGTATTCACCCCTGTAATTATAGCATGTAGTTGTAGGCATGGGACCAGCAGTAAATCTGGCCTTGTTCTGGGGATAATTGAAGTTTCAATCAGGTAACATTAGAACATAAGAAATAGGAGCAGGAGTAGGCCATACGGCCTCTCAAGCCTGCTCCGCCATTCAACAAGACCATGGCTGATCTTCAACCTCAACTCCACTTTCCTGCCTGATCCCCACATCCCTTGATTCCCCTAGAGACCAAAAATCTATCTATTTCAGCCTTGAATATGCTCAACGACTGAGCATCCACAGCCCTCTGGAGCAGAGAATTCCAAAGATTCACAACCCACTGAGTAACCTTCAGTCCCATTTTCCATTTGCTGTGCCTGTGTTTCTGACTCCAATTTGCTTGATTGGTATGTGAGCATTTGTTTAAAATCATTTCAGAATCCTTTAAAACTTGTCTTCGCAACTTTGCTGATAAACACTCTTATAGTATCTGAATTCCATTGCCATTATTGACTCCGACGTGACATGACATTGTATGGTGTCCGTTCATGCTGTTCCCAGGTTGTTGCCACGCTGGCCTCAACTTATAGATTACAAGGTCAAGACTTTTTGGTCTTGGGAAAAATAAACTATAAGGCTTCTTTTAGGCTGGTTATACTTGTTACAAACACTCTCCCCAACCCCGTGTCTCGCAATGTATCGAAAATAGTCAGAGTTTCTTCACTTGAAAAATGAAGTGACATAGAATCATACGAAGGTTACAGGACAGAAGGATGGCATTCGGCCCATCAAGTCCATGCCGGCTCTGTGCAAGAGCAATCCAACTGTTCCCACTCCCCGCCCTATCCCCGTAGCCCTGCAAATTATTAAATTATTTCCTTTCAAGTTCTTATCCAGTTCCCTTTTGAAGGCCACGATTGAATCTGTCTCCACCACCCCCTCAGGCAGCGCATTCCAGATCCTAACCACTCGCTGCGTAAAAGCTTTTTTCCTCATGTCACCTTTGGTTCTTTTGCTAATCTCCTTAAATCTATGTCCTCTGGTCTTGACCCTTCCGCCAATGGGAACAGTTTCTCTCTATCTACTCTGTCGAGATCCTTCATGATTTTGAATACCTCTATCAAATCTCCTCACAACCTTCTCTGTTCCAAGGAGAACAACCCCAGCTTCTCCAGTCTATCTACGTAACTAAAGTCCCTCATCTCTGGAACATTCTAGTAAATCTCTTCTGCACCCTCTCTAAGGCCTTCACATCTTTCCTAAAATGCGGTGCCCAGAACTGGACACAATACTCCAGTTGTGGCCGAGCCAGTGTTTTATAAAGGTTCATCATGACTTCCTCACTTTTATACTCTTTGCCTCTATTTATAAAGCCCAGGATCCCGTATGCTTTTTTACCCTGTTTCCCAACCTGCCCTGCTACCTTCAATGATTTGTGTACATATACCCCCAGGTCACTCTGTTCCTGTTCCCCTTTTAGAATTGTGCCCTCTAGTTTATATTGCCTCTCCTCGTTCTTCCTACCGAAATGTGCCTAGTTTTGTGGTCTAATCTTTCACATCCATGGCTCTGACATATTTCCAATCTCTTTATCCACTTGTCCTGTCGTGGTCTGAGTGTGTGTACAAGTTGTGAACCTCAAAGACTGGGAAAAGGAAATCTGCTCTCAGACTACACTCTGCTCCCTCTGCTGACTGTTTTTATGCAGGCCCCAGAACTGTGGTATTTTCATCTGACGGTTTCTTTTTGACGTGTTCTCAGTGGCTGTGCTGCATCTTGTTCCAGTTGGGGATATCCTTTATTTCATGCTTCTCTACACTCACTTTACAAGACTGATTTGATCTGACTTCTTTTGGTTATCGATTTAAGCAAAATGTGTCGATGACTGAAGTAACGTCAGTCGACACAGTTATCCCAGAGGATTCTTAAACCAACACCAGCAATATATTGGACAGGGTAACTATCCGTTTGTAATTTGTTGCAGAACTCTGGAGATCGTCCGGCAGATTCAAATGCCACGTACATGGTAAGAAACTCCAATTTAAGAACGTTCAAAGGTTCCAACTGACCCTTCATTGTGCACGTGTTACACGACGGCTGTTCCTATCATTTCTCTGTTTTCTGTTAGGCATTACAGCGACCGGATCAGTCCATATACAGTGATCTTAAAGGTATGTTTCTGTAACACTTAACAAGGGTACAGGCAAAGCGTGTGTTATCTGTCAATTTTTGTACAAATGGTGAAACTGTGGGAAAATCTTCATGTAAAATGGATCCATAGCAGCAACATTGCAATGAGTCCAGTGGGGTAAGGGGCCGTTGGTAGCCCAGTACAGTGATGGATTGGGTGTTGTGTGGTATTTAACAGCTTTTACTAAATCATTAACACCCACAGCCACACTCTCATCCTCTCATTTTCGTACATTTGTTAACACTGATGTATCTAAAGCAGATTAAAAGTAGCCAGTACAATTTCTTTTCCAATTCAACATTTCCATTGGTTTTATGCAAATTATTGGCTCAGACTTTTCCAACAAGAGCAATGTCATATCAATTCTGGGCAATTAGACCACAATAATCAAGGAAAGCTACCTACTGACAGGCCATTTACACTCTGATAAACCATTAATTACTTGTCACTATTATTTCAGAGATAAATGAATCTACCTCTGATTAATTTTTCAACCTTATTTCTATCTGAACACTATTCGATAGGGTAGATTGAGAGAAACTATTTCCCTCTGGTGGGGGAATCCAGAACAAGGGAATCCAATTTTACAATGAGAGCCAGGCCATTCAGGAGTGAAATCGGGACGCACCTTTTCTAAAGGTGTTTTCCTTCTCGGGTACAGTTCCACCATCACTGGTGCCTTCTGATTCATCACTCAGATGTCTGTTACTTCAGATAACTGCTTTATTTTTAATTTTGTTCAAACAGGCAATAAACAAACAGCTGACAACTGAACCACAGACAAAAACCTTCCACAAGATTTTCTTCGGGGAGTAAGAACATCTGATGGACATTTTGCACAGGAAAAGGTTATTAGGCCTAACAAAGCTGCTCCCCCGGCTCGCCAGATCCCCCAATCCCTTCACTCTCCAGTAACTCATCTGGTTGTCTCTTGAACCCATTTATTCTGTTCATATCAGGATCATTCTTTGGTTATTTATTCCACAATCCTATTACCCTTTGGGTGATCAGCTCTGCCTGACTTTAACCTTTACTCCGATCTTACTAACTTGTTTCTTCTGGTATTTGAACAATTTGCTTTGGAATCCTCTTCATCATCTTAAAAAGTTCAATTGGATCAAGCTGAAGGTTTCTGTTTTCCAAAGAAAACAATCTAAGCTTCCTTAAATTTCCTTCATAATTTAAATTCCAGGCACCTGGAATAATTGTTTCCGTAGCTTCTGAAAGGTCAGAACATGCAGGCGTCCTCATTTTTAGTTTAAACCAATGTCTCCCCGTCCCACCCGTCTAAAAGTCGTGAAACACCTTGGCTCAGTGGGCAGCACGCCCCCCCTCTGCGCCAGAAGGTCGTGGGTCATGTCCCACTCCAGAACTTGTGTTGATAATCCAGGCTGACACACCAGTTCAGTACTGAGGGAGCGCTGCACTGTCGGAGGTGCTGTCTTTCGGATGAAACGTTAAACCCGAGATCCCGTTTGCCTGTAAAAGATCTCACTCCACCTTGTGAAGAAGGGCAGGATAATTCCCTTTGTGTCCTGGCCAACATTTATCGCTCAACCAACTGGTCATTTGTCTGAATGCTGTTTGTGGGATCTTGCTGTGCACAAATTGGCTGCTGTGTTTCCGACTTAACAACAGTGACTACATTTCAAAAGTATTTAATTGGCTGAGCAGTACTTTGGCCGTTCTGAGGTTGAGAAAGGAGCATTTTAAATGCAAGTTCATTCTTATTTATTTACCATCACCAGTAAAAAACTGAAACAAAAAGTGTCCTTTAAATTTGATGATTTCCTTATAATTTTAATCTCATCAATTTATTGCCCCGATTTTAACTTGGGGCAGGAGTGGACGGGCGGGCCGAGCCACAAGCTTGGCGCAGGACTGGGTGCGGTGGGGTATGGTGGGACGGGGGTTGGGACCGGGGGCGTGGGGCAGGTGGCTGCAAGAGGCCGCTGCCATTTTAACCCCTGGGCCTCGTCACCTGATGATTTTAATCGGACTCCCTGCACGATGCTGGTGGCAACGACACGACGGCTGGCGGACGAGCAGGAAACTGGCGCAGTATCAGGCTGCCGCCAGGGACCCGAGGATATGGTCCCCAGCAAGTTCAGTGATGAGGGGGAGGGCGATCAATTTACGGGAAGGGGAAGGGAAGCCCAGGGCCGAGGAGGGCCAAGGATTCCTTGTGGGGCTGGGGAGCACTCCTGCCACGGAGGGATTTGAACACAAGGATGAGAATTTTATCTTCGAGGTGTTGTGGGACCGGGAGCCGTTGTCGGTCAGGGAGCACAGGGGTGAACGAGACTTAGTGCGGGATTGGTGCCTGTTGTAAAAGGTGCCCGTTCATGGTGTATCTGGAGTTAGATTCTCAGTCAAAGGACCTGGACCCTGTAACGTTGTCTTCAACTCCTTCAACTCCTATTTTTGTATTTCAAATATCCTTAACCCTTCCAAGATTAAATGTTTTTGGCTTGAAGGATAGAATCCCAGTGGACTGGAGAACTGTACAGGACTCGGAGAAGCCTGCTTCAATGGCCAGGAGGCACTTCTGTACAAACACCATGGATTAGCAAAATGAATCCTCTAAAACCAGCAGAAATGTTTCAAGAGCACCGACAGAGTGAAAAGTCATGAGGGAAAACAACAAGGAAGTGAAAGTAAATCCATGGAAACCAACAAAGAAACAGAGAACAAGAGAGGGCTTCTTTTAGCGATTCTTACCCTCTCTCGGCAACTCTCAGGGCCCTGCCTCTATCAATATGCTCAGGGCCCTGTCTCTATCAATATGCTCAGGGCCCTGTCTCTATATGAATGTGCTCAGGGCCCAGTCTCTATCAATATGCTCAGGGCCCTGTCTCTATATCAATAGTAAACAATTTTACAACACCAAGTTATAGTCCAGCAATTTTATTTTAAATTCACAAGCTTTCGGAGGCTTCCTCCTTCGTCAGGTGCACGATGTGGAAAATCGTTCACCTGACGAAGGTTTTCCACATCGTTCACCTGATCCGAAAGCTTGTGAATTTAAAATAAAATTGCTGGACTATAACTTGGTGTTGTAAAATTGTTTACAATTGTCAACCCCAGTCCATCACCGGCATCTCCACATCACATCTATATCAATATGCTCAGGGCCCTGTCTCTATCAATGTGCTCAGGGCCCTGTCTCTATACCAATATGCTCAGGGCCCTGTCTCTATATCAATATGCTCAGGGCCCTGTCTCTCTATCAATATGCTCAGGGCCCTGTCTCTCTATCAATATGCTCAGGGCCCTGTCTCTATACCAATATGCTCAGGGCCCTGTCTCTATACCAATGTGCTCAGGGCCCTGTCTCTATCAATATGCTCAGGGCCCTGTCTCTATACCAATATGCTCAGGGCCCTGTCTCTATACCAATGTGCTCAGGGCCCTGTCTCTATCAATATGCTCAGGGCCCTGTCTCTATCAATATGCTCAGGGCCCTGTCTCTATCAATATGCTCAGGGCCCTGTCTCTATACCAATGTGCTCAGGGCCCTGTCTCTATCAATATGCTCAGGGCCCTGTCTCTATACCAATGTGCTCAGGGCCCTGTCTCTATCAATATGCTCAGGGCCCTGTCTCTATCAATGTGCTCAGGGCCCTGTCTCTCTATCAATGTGCTCAGGGCCCTGTCTCTCTATCAATGTGCTCAGGGCCCTGTCTCTCTATCAATATGCTCAGGGCCCTGTCTCTATCAATATGCTCAGGGCCCTGTCTCTCTATCAATATGCTCAGGGCCCTGTCTCTATCAATGTGCTCAGGGCCCTGTCTCTATCAATATGCTCAGGGCCCTGTCTCTATCAATATGCTCAGGGCCCTGTCTCTATCAATATGCTCAGGGCCCTGTCTCTCTATCAATATGCTCAGGGCCCTGTCTCTATCAATGTGCTCAGGGCCCTGTCTCTATCAATATGCTCAGGGCCCTGTCTCTATCAATATGCTCAGGGCCCTGTCTCTATCAATGTGCTCAGGGCCCTGTCTCTATCAATATGCTCAGGGCCCTGTCTCTCTATCAATATGCTCAGGGCCCTGTCTCTATCAATATGCTCAGGGCCCTGTCTCTCTATCAATATGCTCAGGGCCCGACGCTCTCACTCCCTCGCTCCACACTCTTGAGGCTCTCACCTTCTCAGAAAGGAAGACTAAATTTTCTCAACAGGTCAGTTAATTTGTCCTCTGTTCAGAGTACTGTCTTAATACTAATGTCCCCCAAGTCACAGACCAGAAGCACATGATTGCGACCTGTTGCTTGTTGTATAAAATGCAACTTTTCCAAACACACACTGTAATCACTCTAAATCAGTTTTATTATTGTGCTCTGGTAGGTTGGGTCCAGCTATCGCTGCACTGCTGTAATGGTGGAATCAAATGTATTTTTCTGATTTTGATGGCTCTGTATTAACTTTGAATATACAGTAGTTTAATAAAATATTTGACATTGCAGTGGGGCCCATTGTGATTTAGTTATTTGCTGATAAATCTTCTTCACGTATCTGGGTATTCTAAACGATCTTCCCACTCGAACCATTGCTTGAAATTAATTTTTTTCGTAACAGCTGTTTTAAACCAGGCTGACACAGTAGTTTGAAGTTTGCAATACTGCACACGAAGATTGCAACATCAGACTACAGAATCTGTTGAAAGGTCTGCACCAAACATTTCAGAGTCCATTTTTACTCACCAGCATTTGCAAGAAAGATTTTTTCGATCTTGTTTAAAGTCTGGAGACTGAGAATGAAATGTTGACCAGGCAGAATCACTGGACTTTCAGGGGCAGAAACAGAACTTCAGGGAGAGAGAGCACGGACAGTTTCCCTGTTTGGAAGCCCAGAGCATCCTCCGCACTCCACAGTGGCTGACAGAGGTTGCACAACATGCCAATTCGCTCTTCACCATCCAAAGACACGCATCAAATCCCCAACAATGTTGTTTGGCCCTGCGGTGACCCACCAATAACTCTCACCAGATAGATGGGCAAAGTGTTTACTTGCACCCTGTTCCACATTGACTATTGTCCCATGCAAAGCACTCACAGCTGACAGCTGCTTGAATGTTTAAGTGTGAGTGTGTAAGTGAGTGAGTGTGTGTGTGTGTGTGTGGACATTGGGTGAGAATAGGACGATGATCAGCTATAATGCCCCACCTCCAAAGTTGAATAGCCTGACACTGCCTGGCCTGGGCACACATGGAGAATGGTGATTTCAGAAGGTACCATGGAAGGTCTTCCAAAATCAAGACAACCAATCCCCAGTAACATTCAGCACCTTCAGGAACGATTAGGAAAAGATAAGAACATAAGAAATAGGAGCAGGAGTACGCCACACAGCCTCGAGCCTACTCTGCCATTCAATAAGATCATGGCTGATCTTTAACCTCAACTCTATTTTTCTGCCCGATCCGCATCTCCCTTGATTCCCCTTGAGTCCAAGAATCTATCCATCTCAGCCTTGAACATATTCAACGACTCAGCATCCACAGCCCATTGGAGTAGAGAATTCCAAAGATTCACAACCCTCTGTGTAAGGAAATTCCTCTTTGTTTCAGTCTTAAATGGCTGACCCCTTATCCTGCGACTATGCCCCCTAGTTCTAGATTCTCTAGCCAGGGGAAACAACCTCTCAGCATCTACCCTGTCAAGCCCCCTCAGAATCTGGTAGGTTTCAATGAGATCACCTCTCATTCTTCTAAACTCCAGAGAGTATAGGCCCATTCTACTCAACCTCTCCTCATAGGACAGCCCTCTCTTCCCAGGAATTAATCTATGCATTCCAGCAATCAACATATGCAACAGTCAGTTGTAATCCCCAACTGTTGCTACAAAACAGCGGTCTGCCACTCAATTGTCACTGAGCCAACTGGACCATTGCTTAGTCTTGTTGACTAAACACTGATTGAGCAATTGTTGAGCACTCAACCACAGAGAGATTAGTCCATCCGCTGCAGAAATCTATGGCAATAACAGCATCAAGAAAATCAGGAAGAATGAGGAATTAGATTAGTGGTCTGTGTACTTCTCTTTTTTTTGTCAAATTTACAACCTGATCTCTCATTTTAAATATTCCTTTCACCAAAACTCTTACAGATAAGAGGCATGTTCACTAATTAATTTTTATTTACTTAAATTACAGTGTAGACTTTATGAATTGGCAGTCCCAGACAGAGTAGTCCCTAGCTGGGAGTTAGAGGATGCTCACCTGTTTACAGTTCATTGGCTTCCTGTAATGAACAAGATTGAAGGTTATAAAGATCGGCACAGAAAACAATCCCTTTTAAATTCCAGCACTGTTGGGAAAGCAGATCAGGAATTCAGGCACTGAGGTCAGTGAGAATTCCCTTAGTGGTTCATACTAAGAATATTGCACATTTGGAGGATATGATTGTTATGGGAAATATTGCCCATGTGGGAGATATGGTTCATATGGGAGAACAGAGCTCCTACAGAGGTTATGATTCCCATGTGGGATATGCTCCATATAGTGATATGGATCATGTGGGCTCTTATAGGGATACATGATTGAACTTTCCGTGAGGGTTCTCTGGGGGGAGATTGATGGAGCCCTTGGATAAATGGTAAAACTGGCCAGAAATGGCATTTACTCCATTTCTCCGGGGAATTTGTTGATTTCCCGCTGAAGTTACGGCAGAAGATCCCTGTGGAAATTCAGAGCCAGGGTTCTTTTGGGGAAGCATCGTCCTTACATGAGATACAGTGTATGTATGGAATATGGTTCCGATAGGAGATACAGTGTATGTAGGGAATATGGTTCCTATAGGAGATACAGTGTATGTAGGGAATATGGTTCCTATAGGAGATACATTGTATGTAGGGAACATGGTTCCTATAGGAGATACAGTGTATGTAGGGAATATGGTCCCTATAGGAGATACAGTGTATGTAGGGAATATGGTTCCTATAGGAGATACAGTGTATGTAGGGAATATGGTCCCTATAGGAGGTACAGTGTATGCAGGGAATATGGTTCCTATAGGAGATACATTGTATGTAGGGAACATGGTTCCTATAGGAGGTACAGTGTATGTAGGGAATATGGTTCCTATGGGAGATACAGTGTATGTAGGGAATATGGTCCCTATAGGAGATACAGTGTATGTAGGGAATATGGTTCCTATAAGAGATACAGTGTATGTAGGGAATATGGTTCCTATAGGAGATACAGTGTATGGAGGGAATATGGTTCCTATAAGAGATACAGTGTATGTAGGGAATATGGTTCCTATAGGAGATACAGTGTATGTAGGGAATATGGTTCCTATAGGAGATACAGTGTATGTAGGGAATATGGTTCCTATAGGAGATACAGTGTATGGAGGGAATATGGTCCCTATAGGAGATACAGTGTATGTAGGGAATATGGTTCCTATAGGAGATACAGTGTATGTAGGGAATATGGTCCCTATAGGAGATACAGTGTATGTAGGGAATATGGTTCCTATAGGAGATACAGTGTATGCAGGGAATATGGTTCCTATAGGAGATACAGTGTATGGAGGGAATATGGTCCCTATAGGAGATACATTGTATGTAGGGAATATGGTTCCTATAGGAGATACAGTGTATGTAGGGAATATGGTTCCTATAGGAGATACAGTGTATGGAGGGAATATGGTCCCTAAAGGAGATACAGTGTATGGAGGGAATATGGTTCCTATAGGAGATAGAGTGTATGTAGGGAATATGGTTCCTATAGGAGATACAGTGTATGTAGGGAATATGGTTCCTATAGGAGATACATTGTATGTAGGGAATATGGTTCCTATAGGAGATACAGTGTATGTAGTGAACATGGTTCCTATAGGAGATACAGTGTATGTAGGGAATATGGTTCCTATAGGAGATACATTGTATGTAGGGAATATGGTTCCTATAGGAGATACAGTGCATGTAGGGAATATGGTTCCTATAGGAGATACAGTGTATGTAGGGAATATGGTTCCTATAGGAGATACAGTGTATGCAGGGAATATGGTTCCTATAGGAGATACAGTGTATGGAGGGAATATGGTCCCTATAGGAGATACATTGTATGTAGGGAATATGGTTCCTATAGGAGATACAGTGTATGTAGTGAACATGGTTCCTATAGGAGATACAGTGTATGTAGGGAATATGGTTCCTATAGGAGATACATTGTATGTAGGGAATATGGTTCCTATAGGAGATACAGTGCATGTAGGGAATATGGTTCCTATAGGAGATACAGTGTATGTAGGGAATATGGTTCCTATAGGAGATACAGTGTATGTAGGGAATATGGTTCCTATAGGAGATACATTGTATGTAGGGAATATGGTTCCGATAGGAGATACAGTGTATGCAGGGAATATGGTTCCTATAAGAGATACAGTGTATGTAGGGAATATGGTTCCTATAGGAGATACATTGTATGTCGGGAATATGGTCCCTATAGGAGATACAGTGTATGTAGGGAATATGGTTCCTATAGGAGATACAGTGTATGTAGGGAATATGGTTCCTATAGGAGATACAGTGTATGTAGGGAATATGGTTCCTATAGGAGATACAGTGTATGTAGGGAATATGGTTCCTATAGGAGATACAGTGTATGTAGGGAATATGGTTCCTATAGGAGATACAGTGTATGGAGGGAATATTGTTCCTATAAGAGATACAGTGTATGTAGGGAATATGGTTCCGATAGGAGATACATTGTATGTCGGGAATATGGTCCCTATAGGAGATACAGTGTATGTAGGGAATATGGTTCCTATAGGAGATACAGTGTATGTAGGGAATATGGTTCCTATAGGAGATACAGTGTATGTAGGGAATATGGTTCCTATAGGAGATACAATGTATGGAGGGAATATGGTTCCTATAGGAGATACATTGTATGTAGGGAATATGGTTCCTATAGGAGATACAATGTATGTAGGGAATATGGTTCCTATAGGAGATACAATGTATGTAGGGAATATGGTTCCTATAGGAGATACATTGTATGGAGGGAATATGGTTCCTATAGGAGATACAGTGTATGTAGGGAATATGGTTCCTATAGGAGATACAGTGTATGTAGGGAATATGGTTCCTATAGGAGATACATTGTATGTAGGGAATATGGTTCCTATAGGAGATACAGTGTATGTCGGGAATATGGTTCCTATAGGAGATACATTGTATGTAGGGAATATGGTTCCTATAGGAGATACAATGTATGTAGGGAATATGGTTCCTATAGGAGATACAATGTATGTAGGGAATATGGTCCCTATAGGAAATACAGTGTATGTAGGGAATATGGTCCCTATAGGAGATACAGTGTATGTAGGGAATACTGTTCCTATAGGAGATACAGTGTATGTAGGGAACACTGTTCCTATAGGAGGTACAGTGTATGTAGGGAATATGGTCCCTATAGGAGGTACAGTGTATGTAGGGAATATGGTCCCTGTAGGAGATACAGTGTATGTAGGGAACATGGTTCCTATAGGAGATACAGTGTATGTAGGGAATATGGTCCCTGTAGGAGATACAGTGTATGTGGGGAATATGGTTCCTATAGGAGATGCAGTGTATGTAGGGAATATGGTTCCTATAGGAGATACAGTGTATGTAGGGAATATGGTTCCTATAGGAGATACAGTGTATGCAGGGAATATGGTTCCTATAGGAGATACAGTGTATGTAGGGAATATGGTCCCTATAGGAGATACAGTGTATGTAGGGAATATGGTTCCTATAGGAGATACTGTGTATGTATGGAATATGGTTCCTATAGGAGATACAGTGTATGTCGGGAATACTGTTCCTATAAGAGATACAGTGTATGTAGGGAATATGGTTCCTATAGGAGATACAGTGTATTTAGTGAACATGGTTCCGATAGGAGATACAGTGTATGCAGGGAATATGGTTCCTATAGGAGATACAGTGTATGTAGTGAACATGGTTCCTATAGGAGATACAGTGTATGCAGGGAATATGGTTCCTATAGGAGATACAGTGTATGTAGGGAATATGGTTCCGATAGGAGATACAGTGTATGTAGGGAATATGGTTCCTATAGGAGATACAGTGTATGTAGGGAATACGGTTCCTATAGGAAATACAGTGTATGTAGGGAATATGGTCCCTATAGGAGATACAGTGTATGTAGGGAATATGGTTCCTATAGGAGATACAGTGTATGTAGGGAATATGGTCCCTATAGGAGATACAGTGTATGTAGGGAATATGGTTCCTATAGGAGATACAGTGTATGTAGGGAATATGGTCCCTATAGGAGATACAGTGTATGTAGGGAATATGGTTCCTATAGGAGATACAGTGTATGTAGTGAACATGGTTCCTATAGGAGATACAGTGTATGTAGGGAATATGGTTCCTATAGGAGATACAGTGTATGCAGGGAATATGGTCCCTATAGGAGATACAGTGTATGCAGGGAATATGGTCCCTATAGGAGATACAGTGTATGTAGGGAATATGGTTCCTATAGGAGATACAGTGTATGTAGGGAATATGGTCCCTATAGGAGATACAGTGTATGTAGGGAATATGGTTCCTATAGGAGATACAGTGTATGTAGGGAATATGGATCCTATAGGAGATACAGTGTATGTAGTGAACATGGTTCCTATAGGAGATACAGTGTATGTAGTGAACATGGTTCCTATAGGAGATACAGTGTATGTAGTGAACATGGTTACGATAGGAGATACAGTGTATGTAGGGAATATGATTCCTATAGGAGGTACAGTGTATGGAGGGAATATAGTTCCTATAGGAGATACAGTGTATGTAGGGAATATTGTTCCTATAAGAGATACAGTGTATGTAGGGAATATGGTTCCTATAGGAGATACAGTGTATGTAGGGAATATGGTTCCTATAGGAGATACAGTGTATGTAGGGAATATGGTTCCTATAGGAGATACAGTGTATGTAGGGAATATGGTTCCTATAGGAGATACAGTGTATGTAGGGAATATAGTTCCTATAGGAGATACAGTGTATGTATGGAATATGGTTCCTATAGGAGATACAGTGTATGGAGGGAATATGGTTCCTATAGGAGATACAGTGTATGTAGTGAACATGGTTCCTATAGGAGATACAGTGTATGTAGGGAATATGGTTCCTATAGGAGATACATTGTATGTAGGGAATATGGTTCCTATAGGAGATACAGTGTATGTAGGGAATATGGTTCCTATAGGAGATACAGTGTATGTAGGGAATATGGTTCCTATAGGAGGTACAGTGTATGTAGGGAACATGGTTCCTATAGGAGATACAGTGTATGTCGGGAATATTGTTCCTATAGGAGATACATTGTATGTAGGGAATATGGTTCCTATAGGAGATACATTGTATGTAGGGAATATGGTTCCTATAGGAGATACATTGTATGTAGGGAATATGGTTCCTATAGGAGATACAGTGTATGTAGGGAATATGGTTCCTATAGGAGATACAGTGTATGTCGGGAATATGGTTCCTATAGGAGGTACAGTGTATGTAGGGAACATGGTTCCTATAGGAGATACAGTGTATGTCGGGAATATTGTTCCTATAGGAGATACAGTGTATGCAGGGAATATGGTTCCTATAGGAGATACAGTGTATGTAGGGAATATGGTTCCTATAGGAGATACATTGTATGTAGGGAATATGGTTCCTATACGAGATACAGTGTATGGAGGGAATATGGTTCCTATAGGAGATACAGTGTATGTAGGGAATATGGTTCCTATAGGAGATACAGTGTATGGAGGGAATATGGTTCCTATCGGAGATACAGTGTATGTAGGGAATATGGTTCCTATAGGAGGTACAGTGTATGTAGGGAACATGGTTCCTATAGGAGATACAGTGTATGTCGGGAATATTGTTCCTATAGGAGATACAGTGTATGTAGGGAATATGGTTCCTATAGGAGGTACAGTGTATGTCGGGAATATGGTTCCTATAGGAGGTACAGTGTATGGAGGGAATATGGTCCCTATAGGAGATACAGTGTATGTCGGGAATATGGTTCCTATGGGAGATACAGTGTATGGAGGGAATATGGTTCCTATAGGAGATACAGTGTATGGAGGGAATATGGTTCCTATAGGAGGTACAGTTTATGTAGGGAATATGGTTCCTATAGGAGATACAGTGTATGTGGGGAATATGGTTCCTTTCGGAGATACAGTGTATGCAGGGAATATGGTTCATTCTGCTTCAAATACCCTATGTAGTGATTAACTGTAATTGCGACAGGGCAGGTGAAAGACTGACACTCTTATATTTTGCTTACCAGTAACTAACTAGTAATGAGCAGGTGAAGGAGTTTACAAACTTAAGTACAGATGAAGGAGGCCATTTGGCCCACCTAGCTCATTATCCCATAGAACCCTGAAATCCCAATCACAGTATCTAACTGCTTCTTGAATGGCTCCAGAGATTTTTGCTCCACTTCCCTACCCAGGGACTGTTCCAGGTATTAACCACCGTGTGTGTGAAGTGCCTCCTGACATCAGTCCAGCCATGTGCCTTTTCACCAGTTTATACAGATGTCTCCTTGTTCTGAAGTCATGGTTTGACTTGGATAGCAGTCAGAATCAACTTTTTCTATTCCACTCAATAACCTAAATGTTCACTTCAGACATAAGCTTCACCAGTCGTCTGGCTGTTCATGAAGACTATCCCCTGACCACACCTGTAATTCTGAGATTGGACTCGTAACATAATGCAGATGAGCTCCCGCATTGCAAATGCCTTTGCTTAGGAGCTTGCCCATTGCCATGTGGGAAATCAGGTGATTCTGCAGCAGATTAAATGGGCCGTGCCCGTAGTTTTTTGGCTTTTCAAGGCAGTGAGCTTCTTTGGCGGTTCTCAATCTTGGAGAGGAGTCCAGCAGTGTAGAGAGCATCCTCTTTTTCAGATGCCATAGAGATTCTGCTACAGGAAGTGAGGCTAAAGGGGCTCTGTTCAGGATGGAGGACCCCAGGCAAGCAGTACAATGAGACTGGCACAAGGTGGCTACCAGCGTACATGCCATGAGTATCATCACACAGCTGGAAGCAATGCTGGAAGAAGTTTCATGATCCTAACAGGTTATGCAAGGTAGGAGAACCCACTGGTACCTCAGTGGTAGCACTCTTGCCTTCTGAGACAGAAGGTTCTACGATCAAGCAACCTAAGTCCCATTCTCTGGAATTTCCTCCCTAAATGTTCCACCTCCCCACCTCCCTCTCCTTCCTCTAAGACTCTCCTTAAAACCTATCTCTTTGACCAAACTGATGGCCACCCCTCCTAATATCTCCTTCCACACCTTGACAGCCACTTTTCCCCTTACGCCTCCGTGATGTACCTTTGGGCATTTTTCCACGTTAAAGGTGTTTCAGTAAACGCGGATACAAGGTGTTCAGGAAAGATCGGGAAGGAAAGAAAGGACAGGGTTGGCAGTATTGATTAAGGAGAATATTGCAGTGCTGGAGAGAGAGGATGTCCTGGAGGGGTCAAGGACAGAATCTATTTGGTTAGAGTTAAGAAACAATCGAGGTGCCATTACACTACTGGGTGTATTCTATAGGCCACCAACCAGTGGGAAGGATATAGAGGAGCTAATTTGCAGGGAAATTACAGAGAGGTGCAAAAGCCATCGAGTAGTGATAATGGGGACTTCAACTATCCAAATATCGACTGGGATAGTAATAATACAAGAGGCGAAGAGGGGGAAGAATTTTTGAAGTGTGTTCAGGAGAACTTTCCTGACCAATACATTTTGGGCCCAATGAGGAAGGAGGCATTGCTGGGGAATGAGGCGGGCCAAGTGGAGCAAGTGTCAATGGGGGAACATTTAGGGAACAGTGATCATCGAGGCAGAGGGCATGGCCAAGGTACTAAATGAGTACTTTGTTTCTGTCTTTACCAAGGAAGAAGATGCTGGCAGAGTATAATCTTCCAATCATCCTTCGATACAGGGGTAGTGCCAGAGGACTGGAGAAATGCAAATATTACACTCTTGTTCAAAAAAGGGTGTAAGGATAAACCCAGCAACTACAGGCCAGTCAGTTTAACCTCAGTGGTGGGAGATCTTTTAGAAACTATAATCCGGGACAGAATTAGCAGTCACTCGGATGAGTGTGGATTGATTTGGGAAAGCCAGCACGGATTTGTTAAAGGCAAGTCGTGTTTAACCAACTTGATAGAGTTTTTTGATGAGGTAACAGAGAGGGTAGATGAGGGCAATATGGTTGATGTGGCGTATATGGACTTTCAAAAGACGTTTGATAAAGTGCTGCATAATAGGCTTATCATCAAGATTCAAGCCCATGGAATAAAAGGGGCAGTGGCAATATGGATACAGAATTGGCTAAGTAACAGGAAACAGAGAGTAGTGGTGAACGGTTGTTTTTTGGACTGGAGGGAGGTGTACAGTGGTGTCCCCCAGGGGGTCAGTGCTGGAACCATGGCTTTTCTTGATATATATTAATGACTTGGACTTGGATGTACAGGGCACAATTTCCAAATTTGCAGATGACACAAAACTTAGAAGGGTAGTGAACAGTGAGAACGATAGTGATGGACTTCAAGAGGATATAGAGAGGCTGGTGGCATGGGCGGACATGTGGCAGATGAAATTTAATGCAGAAAAATGCGAGGTGATACATTTTGGTAGGAAGAATGAGGAAAGGCAATATAAACTAAAGGGCAGAATTCTAAAAGGGGTACAGGAACAGAGAGATCTGGGGGTATTTGTGCACAAATCGTTGAAGGTGGCAGGACAGGTTGAGAAAGTGGTTAATAAAGCATACAGGATCCTGGGCTTTATAAATAGAGGGATAGAGTACAAAAGTACGGAAGTCATGCTGAACCTTTATAAAACACTGGTTTGGCCACAGCTGGAGTATTGTGTCCAGTTCTGGGCACCGCACTTTAGGAAGATGTGAAGGCCTTAGAGAGAGTGCAGAAGAAATTTACTAGAATGGTCCCAGGGATGAGGGATTTTAGTTACATAGATAGACTGGAGAAACTGGGATTGTTCTCCTTGGAACAGAGGCAGTTGAAAGGAGATTTGATCGAGGTATTCAAAATCATGAAGGGTCGAGACAGGGTAGATAGAAATAAACTCTTCCCATTGGTGGAAGGGTCAAGAACCAGAGGACATAGATTTAAGGTGATTGGCAAAAGAACCAAAGGTGACTTGAGGAAAACTTTTTTACCCAGCGAGTGGTTATGATCTGGAATGCACTGCCCGAGGGGGTGGTGGAGGCAGATTCAATCATGGTCTTCAAAAGGGAACTGGATAAGTACTTGAAACAAAACAAAATTTGCAGGGCTACGGGGAAAGGGCGGGGGAGTGGGACTAGCTGGATTGCTCTTGCATAGAGCCGGCACGGACTTGATGGGCCAAATGGCCTCTTTTCATGCTGTAACCTTTCTATGATTGTATTATTCTATAAGTCGTTACAGATCTTTTCCTTCTCTGTGTTGAGAGGGAAAGGGTTCAGGCTCATTCTCCTCCGCTGATTCCAAGCTGTTTACATAAAGATTTTGTTTTGTACTTAAACATCATCAGTTCCAATTACGCTGCTTCTTGGGTTGATAAATAAATCTGCGGGTAGCGTGCTGGGTTCAACCGGGGAAAGCCATTGCGTTGTTACTTCCTCATTCAGTACCAAATAAGGATTCTAAACAAAGGAACAGGGAAATTGAGAAAGGTTCAGTTAACTCTGCCACATTCTTTATCCAATTACAAATCACTCACCAAAGCATTTGGAATCAAAATGATTCTCAGAGCACCCGTTTCAGTCACTCTGATCTTCTGCTTTGTTGCTGGTGAGTACACTGGTAGGGAAATAGTGGGGAAATGCACTACTGTAACATGTGGCATGTTACTGAGATATGGACAGTTCGGAAAGGGCCCAGGGCCAAGCTTTGGTCTGTGGCTAGGCTTGACGGGGGTGGGTGGGGGCTCTAAGAGTTGGCTTTAGCAGTCCTGGGCTATGGTGGGAAAGAAAAATCAGCCGGAGGCCCTGTTCCCGATCGCTGTCCACTTACGTGGACACGGAGTGAGGGCAGATTTGGGGCTTGGCTGTGTTAAATCTCACAGTCAGATGGTGCAGCAATGCACACACACTGGCTCAGCTCACCCGTGAACAATGGCCACTTGGTCAAGGTACTGGAAGTAAGCCAGCACCCTGATATCGTTCCCCAGCCTGAGTTACCAGATCCCAGATACCCGTGGGACTGTACCCCAGATTCAGGAATTACCAGATTCAGGGATGGACAGGAGGAAAAGGGGAAAAGGAGAAGTGAAATTGGAGTGCAGACAGAGAAAGGGACTGTGGAATGAAAGAGACTGGGCAGAGAGAGAGAGACTGTGGGCAGAGAGAGTGAGACTGTGGAAGGAAAGAGACTGGGCAGAGAGAGAGAGACTGGGATGAGAGAGAGAGACTGTGGGCAGAAAGAGAGAGACTGTGGAAGGAAAGAGACTGGGCAGAGAGAGAGGGTCTGTGGGCAGAGAGAGTGAGACTGTGGGCAGAGCGAGGGAATGTGGGCGGAGAGAGAGACTGTGGACAGAGAGAGGGACTGTGGACAGAGAGAGAGACGATGGGCAGAGACAGCGTGTACAGAGAGCGTGTGTACAGAGAGAGCGTGTACAGTGAGAGTAGATGGTAATGTGGTGGTTACTTTGAGCTCAACCAAACTCTGCTGCCAGTATCGTAATCTGCACCAAGTCCCGTTCACCCATCATCTTTGTGCTCGCTGACCTACATTGGCTCCTGATCCAGGAACGCCTCGATTTAAAAATTTTTATCCTTGTTTTCAAATCTCTCCGTGGCTTCGCCCCTCCCTATCTCTGTAATCTCCGACAACCTTCCGAGATCTCTGCGCTCCTCCAATTCTGGCCTCTTGCGCATCCACCATTTTCATCACTCCACCATTGGCGGCCGTGCCTTCAGCAGTCTGGGCCCCTAAGCCCTGGATTTCCCTCCCTCAACCTCTCCGCCTCTCTCTCCCCCTTTAAGATACTTCTTAAAACTTACTTCTTTGACCAAACCTGTCCTAATATCTCGTTTTGTGGCTCTTGACAAATTTTGTTTGATAACGCTGCTGGGAAGTGCCTGGGGCATTTTACTACGTTAAAGGCACTGTATAAATGCAAGTAGTTATTGCTTTGTTACTGGACTAATAATCCAGAGAACGTGAATTCAAATCCCACCATGGGCAGTTTGAGAATTTGAATTCAGTTTAAAAATCTGGTATCAGTAAAAGTGACCATGAGCTGTCGGATTGTCGTTTGGTCAGGCAGCCAATTTTCATTCCGACCTTTGCCCCCAAAGTCCTTGTTTGGTAATATCTTACGGACAGTGCGCACTTTGTGAAAAGCAGAGAGCGCTGAGATCATGTGACGCTAGACATGGAGACAGGCAGCTCCTGACACTTTCCATGTGTAAAGACAGGATACTCCTGTCCGTCACTATTAATCGCCCAGTTAGACCACGCTTTCACATCGAGCAGGGGTCTCTGCAGAAGGAGGAGTGCAGCAAATTGCACCCAATGCCATCAATGAACTGTTCACTGCCAGAACGGGCGGTCGGCCAAAGTCAAAATGGAGCCCATCCTATCGCTCTCAGCACTGGCACGCAACATTCTACAGGTGAAGTGTTATCACTGGGACGGGCTGCCTTCAGCCACAGAAATCTGTAAACGTTATACCATCGGACAGTCGTGTCGGGGTGACATTCCACTGTGTTAATTTGCGACTTTTTATTTTCCATCCCCCAGGGTAGCAGCAGCCGCTCCTGAATAAAGATTATGAATCATAGCTGCAACTAAAGAGATGTTCGTCCCTTTCTAATCTGTCGCCTGGAATTTCCGCGGGGATTCTCTGGTGGGACGTCGGCAGAATCCCGCGGGGGAGCGATGTTAGCGGCTAAAACAAACGGTCATTTCCCCCGATTTCTCGCCTGTGTTGTGGCAGCAGAATCGGGGAGAATCCCGTGAATATTCAAGGCTTCTAATCTGAAACGGAGAGAGATCGTAAAAGTTGTTAAGTTGCGGCCTTACCATTTGTTGTTTTTGTTCCGTGATTTCATGCTGTAAATGTTTACCTTTCTAGGGGCAATGAATAACCCGATCCTTATTCAATCACCCCCAGTTATTACTGTGGTGAAGGGGCTGACTGTGCAGCTGTGGTGTGCCATGTATGATGCCTGTGTGAGTACAACCAATGTATACTGGTACCAGCAGAGGCCTGGGACAGAGTCCACATGGGTGATAAGTTTACAACCCACCCCTATTTGGAAAAGAGGTTTCCCTCATCGATTTTGGCCTTCCAGAGAAGTCGCCAGGAACATATACCTTCTGACCATCAGAGACGTGCAGCCCAGTGACACCGCTCTCTATACCTGCGGTGTGAGGGGAGCTTACCCTGAAGCAGGAACTCGGCTGAATGTAACCAGTAAGTAAATGTTAGCTCACACTCACAGTAACAATAATGAACGGTGTTTCTGGATATTCAAATAAAAAGCACAGACTATTGGATTGGATCTTAACACAGGAACTGTGTATTGGGACGAGCTGGGTTTGGCTAAATGCCCTTTCTTGTTACTAATTCTTTTGTCATCTTTGCCAGGGAAGCTCCTAGTCTATATTAGAAACTTTTAATTTGAGATACGCAAGAAATAAGGTCCCTGATGGCTGACTGGGTAAATGCATTTCTTGCTGTGGTACTGAGCCCCACTAAGGGCTAAGTACAATTCTTGGTCTCTGAGTCAGCTGATCTCACCCAGTATGATTCTGAGTCTTACCACGAGGAAAGGCCAAGGTACAACCCCAGGTCTATGATGAGGTAGAGGATCTCCCTCAGTGTATTAAAGCAGGAAAGGCCTAGGTACAGTCACTCGTTTGTTCTACGTTATTCAGTGCTCCTTTGTGTAAAGACCATCTGTTTTCTTCCTGATCTTTTCTAGGAACAGAGGAACAGGAGTAGGCCATTCAGCCTCTCGTGCCTGCTCCACCATTTGATAAGATCATGACTGATCTGCAGTCCCACCTTTAAAGAGATCTATGGTCCAGGAATTCAGGCATGGGGAGGAGGGGGGGTGCAGTGCAGATATTGTTTTGTCTGAATCAGTAATAAACTAACCCCAGTGCTTCAGTATGGTCATCTGTTCTCTCTTGTTAAACCCTATCCCGTGCTTCCTATGCTGATCCTTCAGATTGCTTATGTTTTTTCCTTAAAATGTGCAGGTGCTCCCGTTATTATCCAGTCTCCGAGCCTGGAACGTGTCACAGAGGGTCAGACAGCCCGGTTACAGTGCACCATACAGAAGGCCACAGTGAGAGACACCGATGTCCACTGGTACCGGCAACTACCAGGGCAAGATATGGAGTGGGTTTTAACACACGATGTAATGAACAACACACGAGGGGGCCCAGGGTTCACTGACCGTTTCCAGCCTTCCAGAGACATCGCCAATAACAGCTTCATTCTGACAATCACAAACGTGCAGCCCAGTGACACTGCCGTCTATTACTGTAAAGTGTGGGGAGATATCAGTGGGAATGGAACCCAGCTCAATATAACCAGTAAGTACAATTTACAATATATTAGTTTAAATTACTATATATGCAGTTAGAATATGCCATGTTCTGTTCTAAAGTTATATAAAAGTGAAAAGGATATAAAATACCAAAAGAGCTCAGACTTTTCAAAAAATGGACCTTACAAAAAGCGGTGATATAAAATGAGAATCTGGACTTTGTTTCACCGTTACTGTTTGGAGGAAATGTGGGTACCCAGCATCCCGTGCCCTCTCTGTCCTGCTGTGATATATCTGAAAGTATTGGTTCAGTTTACTTTCTCTGTCCCTTTAAATATCTTATATACCCTTGTGAGATAAAGTTGAACACGGACCAAATGCTGGAATATGGGATTAGAGTAGACAGGGCTTGATGGCCGGCGCGGACACGATGGGCCGAAGGGCCTCTATCCGTGCTGTATAACTCTATGACTCTATGACCTCAGATTTCTATAAAGTCGGAGGGTTGGGGGGCAGAGTTGGAGTTGGGTTTCGAGCAGGAAGTGACGGAATTTGGTGGGAGGACCAAAGATATGATAGAAGACATTTGTTTTAGGAGCCAAGGAGAGAGTGCGGACTATGATACGTGAGTGAAAAGGAATTCTAAACGTGGGTGGGCTGAGCCTGTGGAGGGATTTAATGAGGAGAAAGATGTTCAAATGGAAGGCAAGATGAGCCAGTAGTGAGACTGGGGGTTGACGAGTTTATGGGACTCTGTGTGGGAGAGGACTCGGGCTGCACAGTCTGAATTAGCAGAAGCTTGTGAATGGTAGAGGACAATGAGGAAAATATTTTGGTAATTGATCATTAAAAGGTGCTCTTGTGGATTCAGAGGGGCTGTTCTGGGTTAAGAGGGGCTGTTCTGGGTTAGGAGGGGCTGTTCTGGATGAAGAGGGGCTGTTCTGTATTAAGAGGGGCTGTTCTGTATTAAGAGGGGCTGTTCTGTATTAAGAGGGGCTGTTCTGTATTAAGAGGGTCTGATCTGGATTAGGTGAGGCTGTCCTGATTAAGTGGTGCTGCTATGTTATCCTGTTAATGGAAGGTAATGCCATGAATGAAACCGGCAACCGACTTTACACAGAATACTCAGACAATGAAAATACACTCACAAGGTCCTTGAAAATGGCCCCTTTTCTCTGTTCAATGAGCTGGACTGCTCCCATCCAGACTCCACCGACCTGTGACAATGCAGCACTCCCTGAGTACTGATCCTCCGACAGTGCAGGTTTCCCTCAATACTGACCCTCCGACAGTGCAGGTTTCCCTCAATACTGACCCTCCTACAGTGCAGCACTCCCTCAGTACTGACCCTCCGACATTGCAGTACCCACCCACTTAATCTCCTCCCGCAATCCATGTGCACTCTCCCCTATCATGGACTCTACCCACCCATTTACTCTCCTCCCACAGCCCATGTGCACTCTCCCCTATCATGGACTCTACCCACCCATTTAATCTCCTCCCACAGCCCATGTAAATGGCACCATTACCAGATCCCAAGGTTTCCCTGACCGTTTTCAGCCATCCAGGAATGTCACCAGTAACAGTTACATTCTGACCATTGTGAATGTGCCACTGCTGCCTACAAACGTGAGGCCATGGTTCAGGGGCCCAACCATTTCAAATTTGGGCCTCATTTTCCCGACGATCTGTGGTTGGTATCAGGCTCTCCGCTGCAGCTTGCCCGTTTGATGCAGTGAAAATAGGCCGCGTTTTGCATCAATCTGGCAGTAAGGGCCTGTCGGGGTGGGGGGAGGGGGTGAAGGCGGGTTGTGGGGGAGGAGGGAGGGTAGGGGAGGAGGGGTGTAGGGGAGGGGGTTTGTGGTAGGGCGGGTTTGTGGGGGAGGCAGGGTTTGGGGGGGTGGAGATGGGGTGTTGGGGGGAGGAGGGGTGGAGGAGGGAGCGGGATGGGAGGGGCGGTAATGGAGGATGGGGGTGGGAGAGCTCCTCCTGGCCCACAAAATCTTTTTTTTTAAGTGACCAAATTGTCATGTTTCAGTATTTTTGGCCAACTGAACACAGGAGGAGTCAAATGTAATTTATATTAAAAGGAAGATATTAAGTCACATTTTGCTCGCAAGGGAGCAAACTCATCCCAGAACTCATTACGTCGAGATGGTCCCAGATTCAGGAAGTAGCCCACCGACCAAAAACAGACCCGAAATGCGCAACACAAATTTAATAGAGTTCTTTCAGGAAATTACAGAATCTAGTGATAAAGGAAAAGGTGTAGATATTGTGAAAATGGCTTTTCGAAAGGCATTTGCTAAGGTGCCACAAAGGAGGCTTGTTGATAATTTTAAGGCACGCGGTATTAAAGGAGGTGTGGAAGCATGGACAGGAAGTTGGTTAAAGGATAGAAAACAAGAGTAATGGTTAGTGGATGGTTTTCAGACTGTGGGGATGTAAACAGTGATGTCTCCCAGGGCTCAGTGTTGGGGCCATTGCAGCTCTCAATATATACAAATGACCTGGACTCGGTGATAGGGGACACAATATGAAAATTTGCAGATGACACCAAAATAAGGATCATAATTAACTATGAAGAGGCCTTCAGGAGGACATAGATAGTAGATTGGCCAGATAAATTACAAAGGTTAAGAGGAGATTTGATAAAGGTTGTGAAAGGTTGTGATTAAATAAATCGAGACAAACTATTTTGATTAGTTGGTTAGTCATAAGTAGAGGGCATAAATTTAAGATCATTGCCAAAACATGATTAATTTTGGATTCTGGGAGAAGTTTCAATAAACATTCCCCTGAGACATGTTAAATGGTACCTCCCTTCTCCCTTGCCTTTCCAAGCACCAGGTGGGCACCCATCTGGAGGAGTGCAGAAGAAGCAGTGATAAGCCTTATGCCCAGTCCTGCTCAGGTGGGTGATCTGAGTGGGGCCTGGGTGCCAACTATCGCATCCATGCAGAAGTGAAGTGCCTTCTTTTGCAAGACCATTAGTGCCATTAATATGGTGTGAAGCTGCAAATGTAGCTGAGTTCAGGACAGGTTAGGCAAAGCACATTGCATCTCCTTCACCCCCCAAAGGTTAGCAGGAAAAACTGAAAACTATCTATCCATCCATCCTCACATCTCCACCATTCTACCCTGGTGGGCTGCCCTCCATGGACAACATCCCCCACCATCTCAGTCTATACCTATTCCTGTAAACTCCAGTCTCACGCTCAAGCAAATATTTATCCAGCTCCTTTTTTGAAGGAGTTAATCAGTTCAGCATCAAATTCTGCTGGGAGTTTGTTCCATAAATCTACTGCTGTCCGCTCTCTAGTCTTGCTTGTTAATTTTACAACTTCATTTTTCAATTCTGTGGCAAGAGTCTTGGACTAACAACCTGCTTATATCTACATCATGTATCTTTTGCACGAGAAGACCTGGAGAATACTCCCCTGGAATCTTTTCCCCCTGGAATCTTTTCCCCCTGGAATCTTTCCCCCCTGTAATCTTCCGTTTGCCAATGAAAACAAGTTCAACTCTGCCGCTCTTTCCTCATAATATAGAGACTGAGGTCCCAAAATCAATGTGATTTTGAAGATGAGGGTGCCCAGCACTGCATGTAATCAGGTAAACTGTGAGACTCTGCTCCTGGCATGGAGTTGAGTTCATTGGGAATCTCCGAGGATTTATCCAAATCTTACAGATAAAGGGTGAAATTTAACTTTGCCAAAATGGACGGTGACGGGTTAACCACCCGTTATGCAACGCGGCCTATTATCTTTCCATTGAAGACATCGTCTTCTCCAACTTGCTCACGAATGTGTTTGACATTTTCTGTTCCAATATGTAGAACTTTACACTTATCTACTTCACCATTCCTCAACTCATCTGCTCACATCTTTTTAAAATTAGTTTATCTCCTTTATACAAGTCACATGGCCACATCGATTGGCGATATCAGCAAATGTTACACTACTGTATACAAAGTACTCTCCTCCAGGCCGTGTAAGGTTTGTGTGATCAGCAGAGGATACAGAAGAGACCCCACTGGGCCTCTGGTAATCACTGTCCCTCCATTCGAGGATCTCTGCTGCTTTTATCAACACTTCTACTTCCTTTTGCCAAACGGTTTTCAACACAGCTAGAAAACATAGTAAATGGTCAATGTGTGATCCTGGGACAGACTGACAGCCCACATTATAGACAAATCAAAGTGCTCTATGTTTAAACTAACATTATCCCTCCAAGTTCCCACCATGTCGGGTTCCTGATCAATCTGAATTCCACCCTGGTTTTATTTTCCCATTGGCGCCATTTCAGACTGCACTGACTGAAGAGAATCTGATTTCTTCCCCTGATCTTCGGCCTGAAACATGTGTTTTCCTTTCACAGTTTCTGAAGCACAAGTGGATCGAGATGTGAAGACGACCCTTGTCTGGATCATTCTGGGGGCTGTGCTGGGAGTTACTGTCATTACTGGAGGCATTTTACTCATCAGATATAAACTTTTTGGGAAAAAACAATCCCGTATGTGTAACTAAATAATTCAGTTTGACTTGATTGTTTATATAGTTCCTAAAATATAAAAGGCCACAACTAATTGTTAAAGAACCTGTTTTGGTAATGTATAAAAAGTTATTATTGACAGCAAATTATGATTAATATGACTGTAATTGATGTTGGTGAGATTTTATCATTTACTTCACAGCATCATCGGGTACAGCTGGTGATCAGGACACAACTGCAGATTATGAAAATATTTCTTGTGCAAGAGACACACGGGTGAGTTCAGTTGGTTTTCGAGGATGTTGCTTTCTGTAATGAGAAAGGATCTGTGTGGTGGGACTGATCTGATGGTATGTTTGTGACTTCTTTTTACACCATTTTATCCAGTTATTTTCCAGCTCTTATTTTCCCCAGATGGCACTGTAGACCATCTGAATATTTGCAATTAAGATAAATGTCTTTGCATTGCACAAATGTACTTTGATGAATCTGTCCCTGGATGCAGAGATACTCATCACACACCGGCAGAGGATGAAGAGATATGTAGGCATAGACTCCAAGTCTGAACGATTTGAGTGAGGGTTTAGTGGGCAGTAGTTTGTAATATCTTTGGTCAGCAAATCTGCTGATTTCCCATTCCCCACAACATTACATTTGAAATTATCCTCTCTTTAAATCCTTCTGGGCCGTCGTCCAATCCTACCTCTACAATCTCCTCCAGCTCTATTATCCTGCACCTCATCACTTCATTCTTCTGACTCTGGCCTGTCGTGCACCTCCCAACCATTGCTCCTCCATTGGTAATAAAGCCTTCAGTCGCATGGGCCCTGCTCTTTGGAATTCCCTTCAAACTTCACTGCCTTCCGCCTTCCACTGCCATCCACTCCATCCACTCCATCCCTTCTTCCACTCCATCCACTCCATCCCATCTTCCACTCCCATCCACTCCATCCGAACTTTCACTCCCATCCACTCCATCCCATCTTCCACTCCCATCCACTCCATCCGAACTTTCACTCCCATCCACTCCATCCCATCTTCCACTCCCATCCACTCCATCCGAACTTTCACTCCCATCCACTCCATCCCATCTTCCACTCCCATCCACTCCATCCCATCTTTCACTCCCATCCACTCCATCCCATCTTTCACTCCCATCCACTCCATCCCATCTTCCACTCCCATCCACTCCATCCCATCTTCCACTCCCATCCACTCCATCCCATCTTCCACTCCCATCCACTCCATCCCATCATCCACTCCCATCCACTCCATCCGAACTTTCACTCCCATCCACTCCATCCCATCTTCCACTCCCATCCACTCCATCCGAACTTTCACTCCCATCCACTCCATCCCATCTTTCACTCCCATCCACTCCATCCCATCTTCCACTCCCATCCACTCCATCCCATCGTCCACTCCCATCCACTCCATCCCTTCTTCCACTCCCATCCACTCCATCCCATCGTCCACTCCCATCCACTCCATCCCATCTTCCACTCCCATCCACTCCATCCCATCTTTCACTCCCATCCACTCCATCCCATCTTTCACTCCCATCCACTCCATCCCATCTTTCACTCCCATCCACTCCATCCCATCTTTCACTCCCATCCACTCCATCCGAACTTTCACTCCCATCCACTCCATCCCATCTTCCGCTGCCATCCACTCCATCCCATCTTCCACTCCCTTCCACTCCATCCCATCGTCCACTCCCATCCACTCCATCCCATCTTCCACTCCCATCCACTCCATCCCATCTTTCACTCCCATCCACTCCATCCCATCTTCCACTGCCATCCACTCCATCCCATCTTTCACTCCCATCCACTCCATCCCATCTTCCACTGCCATCCACTCCATCCCATCTTTCACTCCCATCCACTCCATCCCATCTTCCACTGCCATCCACTCCATCCCATCTTTCAGTCCTATCCACTCTCCCCTCCTTCACTGCCGTCCATTCTGCCATCCTTTTCCTCCCTCTGCCATCCATTCCTGCTACTGGTCCTTCCCACTGCCATCCACTACCCCCACCCAAACTGCTGTCCATTTCCCTCCTCAAATTCCTGCTGCCATCCATTGTCAGCCTCCCTCTAACTATCACCCCTTCTCTTTCTCCCTCTTCCACTGTCATTCATTCTGTCTTCTCCTTGACATCTCATTGAAACATACAAAATTCTTTCAGTGATCCACAGGGTTGATGCAGGGAGGATGTTTCCCCTGGGTGGGGAGTCTAGAATCTGAGGTCACAATCTCAGAATAAGGGATAGGCTATTTTGCACAGAGATGAGGAGAAATTTCTTCACTCAGAGGATGGTGAATCTTTGCAATTCTCGACCCCAGAGGGCTGTGGAGGCTCAGTCATTGAGTACATTCAAAACAGAGATTGATAGATTTCTAGATATTAAAGGCATCAAGGGATATGGGGATAGTGCAGGAAAATGGCATTGAGGTAGAAGATCAGCCATGATCTTGTTGAATGGCGGAGCAGGCTCGAGGGGCCGGATGGCCCACTCCTGCTCCTATTTTTTATGTTCCATTTCCTCCCTCCCCTCCCCTCGCTATCTATTTTGTTCCCCATGCCATTTATTCCCCCCTCCCCTGCTTCCCCCCACTCCTACCTGTGTTTGGCAGTTAATGCACTGGACAGATCCTGCTCTCTTTTCAGTGGTCTCATGGCACTAACGACCTGCATCACCAGAATGGGAATTCCTGCCTGCACTGAGGCAGATATCCCGGCCATTAGCACTGGGACCGTGCTGAGAGGAGAGAGCGACCTGCACTCGGGAGGAACAGAACTGTGGTGCATTAAGCACTAACACACTGACTGGGGCCGCAAAACACTGACTGCCTGTGTGAAACACTGATGGTTGGCAAATAGGATTATGTATATGTTATAATAACTGAGTAATCAGACCCGATGGGTTTACATGGTGCCGGACTGTGTGCTTGTTTGATTCAGTGTCTTCGGATCTGCAATTTTTTGCAAAGCAGTTGCTTTTCCAGAACTGTTCTAGACGCACCCTTGGCAGGAGAAACAGTGGTTTGTGGTATTCACCCCTGTAATTATAGCATGTAGTTGTAGGCATGGGACCAGCAGTAAATCTGGCCTTGTTCTGGGGATAATTGAAGTTTCAATCAGGTAACATTAGAACATAAGAAATAGGAGCAGGAGTAGGCCATACGGCCTCTCAAGCCTGCTCCGCCATTCAACAAGACCATGGCTGATCTTCAACCTCAACTCCAATTTCCTGCCTGATCCCCACATCCCTTGATTCCCCTAGAGACCAAAAATCTATCTATTTCAGCCTTGAATATACTCAACGACTGAGCATCCACAGCCCTCTGGAGCAGAGAATTCCAAAGATTCACAACCCACTGAGTAACCTGCAGTCCCATTTTCTATTTGCTGTGCCTGTGTTTCTGACTCCACATTTGCTTGATTGGTATGTGAGCATTTGTTTAAAATCATTTCAGAATCCTTTAAAACTTGTCTTCGCAACTTTGCTGATAAACACTCTTATGGTATCTGAATTCCATTGCCATTATTGACTCCTACATGACATGACATTGTATGGTGTCCGTTCATGCTGTTCCCAGGTTGTTGCCACGCTGGCCTCAACTTATAGATTACAAGGTCAAGACTTTTTGGTCTTGGGAAAAATAAACTATAAGGCTTCTTTTAGGCTGGTTATACTTGTTACAAACACTCTACCCAACCCCGTGTCTCGCAATGTATCGAAAATAGTCAGAGTTTCTTCACTTGAATAATGAAGTGACAAAGAATCATACGAAGGTTACAGGACAGAAGGATGGCATTCGGCCCATCGAGTCCAGGCTGGCTCTATGCAAGAGCAATCCAACTGGTCCCACTCCCCCGCCCTTTCCCCATACCCCTGCAAATTTTTTCCTTTCAAGTTCTTATCCAGTTCCCTTTTGAAGGCCATGATTGAATCTGCCTCCACCACCCCCTCGGGCAGTGCATTCCAGATCCTAACCACTCGCTGTGTAAAAAAAAGTTTTTCCTCAGGTGTCTTTTGGTCTTTTACCAATCACCTTAAAATTATGTCCTCTGGTTCTTGACCATTCCACCAATGGGAACAGTTTCTATCTATCTACTCTGTCTAGACCCTTCATGATTTTGAATACCTCTATCAAATCTCCTCTCAACCGTTTCTGTTCCAAGGAGAACAATCCCAGCTTCTCCAGTCTATCCATTTAACTAAAGTCCCTCATCCCTGGAATCATTCTCGTAAATCTCTACTGCACCCTCTCTAAGGCCTTCACACCTTTTTTAAAGTGCGGTACCCAGAACTGGACACAATACTCCAGTTGTGGCCGAGCCAGTGTTTTATAAAGGTTCATCATGACTTCCTCACTTTTATACTCTTTGCCTCTATTTATAAAGCCCAGGATCCCGTATGCTTTTTTAACCGGTTTCCCAACCTGCCCTACTACCTTCAATGATTTGTGTACATATACCCCCAGGTCACTCTGTTCCTGTTCCCCTTTTAGAATTGTGCCCTCTAGTTTATATTGCCTCTCCTCGTTCTTCCTACCGAAATGTGCCTAGTTTTGTGGTCTAATCTTTCACATCCATGGCTCTGACATATTTCCAATCTCTTTATCCACTTGTCCTGTCGTGGTCTGAGTGTGTGTCCAAGTTGTGAACCTCAAAGACTGGGAAAAGGAAATCTGCTCTCAGACTACACTCTGCTCCCTCTGCTGACTGTTTTTATGCAGGCCCCAGAACTGTGGTATTTTCATCTGACGGTTTCTTTTTGACGTGTTCTCAGTGGCTGTGCTGCATCTTGTTCCAGTTGGGGATATCCTTTATTTCATGCTTCTCTGCACTCACTTTACAAGACTGATTTGATCTGACTTCTTTTGGTTATCGATTTAAGCAAAATGTGTGGATGACTGAAGTAACGTCAGTCGACGCAGTTGTCCCAGAGGATTCTTAAACCAACACCAGCAATATATTGGACAGGGTAACTATCCATTTGTAATTTGTTGCAGAACTCTGGAGATCGTCCGGCAGATTCAAATGCCACGTACATGGTAAGAAACTCCAATTTAAGAACGTTCAAAGGTTCCAACTGACCCTTCATTGTGCACGTGTTACACGATGGCTGTTCCTATCATTTCTCTGTTTTCTGTTAGGCATTACAGCGACCGGATCAGTCCATATACAGTGATCTTAAAGGTATGTTTCTGTAACACTTAACAAGGGTACAGGCAAAGCGTGTGTTATCTGTCAATTTTTGTACAAATGGTGAAACTGTGGGAAAATCTTCATGTAAAATGATCCATAGCAGCAACATTGCAATGAGTCCAGTGGGGTAAGGGGCCGTTGGTAGCCCAGTACAGTGATGGATAATCACATCAATTTATTGCCCCGATTTTAACTTGGGGCAGGAGTGTACGGGCGGGCCGAGCCACAAGCTTGGCGCAGGACTGGGTGCGGTGGGGTATGGTGGGACGGGGGTTGGGACCGGGGGCGTGGGGCGGGTGACTGCAAGAGGCCGCTGCCATTTTAACCCCTGGGCTTCATCACCTGATGATTTTAATCGGACTCCCTGCACGATGCTGGTGGCAACGACACGACGGCTGGCAGACGGGAGCAGGAAACTGGCGCAGTATCAGGCTGCCGCCAGGGACCCGAGGATATGGTCCCCAGCAAGTTCAGTGACGAGGGGGAGGGCGATTGATTTACGGGTAGGGGAAGAGAAGCCCAGGGCAGAGGAGGGCCAAGGATTCCTTGTGGGGCTGGGGAGCACTCCTGCCACGGAGGGATTTGAACACAAGGATGAGAATTTTATCTTCGAGGTGTTGTGGGACCGGGAGCCGTTGTAGGTCAGGGAGCACAGGGGTGAACGAGACTTAGTGCGGGATTGGTGCCTGTTGTAAAAGGTGCCCGTTCATGGTGTATCTGGAGTTAGATTCTCAGTCAAAGGACCTGGACCCTGTAAAGTTGTCTTCAACTCCTTCAACTCCTATTTTTGTATTTCAAATATCCTTAACCCTTCCAAGATGAAATGTTTTTGGCTTGAAGGATAGAATCCCAGTGGACTGGAGAACTGTACAGGACTCGGAGAAGCCTGCTTCAATGGCCAGGAGGCACTTCTGTACAAACACCATGGATTAGCAAAATGAATCCTCTAAAACCAGCAGAAATGTTTCAAGAGCACCGACAGAGCGAAAAGTCATGAGGGAAAACAACAAGGAAGTGAAAGTAAATCCATGGAAACCAACAAAGAAACAGAGAACAAGAGAGGGCTTCTTTTAGCGATTCTTACCCTCTCTCGGCAACTCTCAGGGCCCTGCCTCTATCAATATGCTCAGGGCCCTGTCTCTATCAATATGCTCAGGGCCCTGTCTCTATCAATATGCTCAGGGCCCTGTCTCTATATCAGTATGCTCAGGGCCCTGTCTCTCTATCAATATGCTCAGGGCCCTGTCTCTCTATCAATATGCTCAGGGCCCTGTCTCTCTATCAATATGCTCAGGGCCCTGTCTCTATATCAATATGCTCAGGGCCCTGTCTCTCTATCAATATGCTCAGGGCCCTGTCTCTATATCAATATGCTCAGGGCCCTGTCTCTCTATCAATATGCTCAGGGCCCTGTCTCTATATCAATATGCTCAGGGCCCTGTCTCTCTATCAATATGCTCAGGGCCCTGCCACTATCAATATGCTCAGGGCCCTGTCTCTATCAATGTGCTCAGGGCCCTGTCTCTATCAATATGCTCAGGGCCCTGCCTCCATATCAATATGCTCAGGGCCCTGCCTCTATCAATGTGCTCAGGGCCCTGTCCCTATCAATGTGCTCAGGGCCCTGTCTCGATATCAATATGCTCAGGGCCCTGTCTCTATCAATATGCTCAGTGCCCTGTCTCTATCAATATGCTCAGTGCCCTGTCTCTATCAGTATGCTCAGTGCCCTGCCTCCATATCAATATGCTCAGGGCCCTGCCTCTATCAATATGCTCAGTGCCCTGTCTCTATCAATATGCTCAGGGCCCTGTCTCTATACCAATATGCTCAGGGCCCTGCCTCTATATCAGTATGCTCAGTGCCCTGTCTCTATCAATACGTTCAGGGCCCTGTCTCTATCAATACGTTCAGGGCCCTGTCTCTATCAATATGCTCAGGGCCCTGTCTCTGTCAGTATGCTCAGGGCCCTGTCTCTGTCAGTATGCTCAGGGCCCTGTCTCTATCAATATGCTCAGGGCCCTGTCTCTATCAATATGCTCAGGGCCCTGTCTCTGTCAGTATGCTCAGGGCCCTGTCTCTATCAATATGCTCAGGGCCCTGTCTCTATCAATATGCTCAGGGCCCTGTCTCTCTATCAATGTGCTCAGGGCCCTGTCTCTCTATCAATATGCTCAGGGCCCTGTCTCTCTATCAATATGCTCAGGGCCCTGTCTCTCTATCAATATGCTCAGGGCCCTGCCTCTATCAATATGCTCAGGGCCCTGCCTCTATCAATATGCTCAGGGCCCTGTCTCTATCAATATGCTCAGGGCCCTGTCTCTATCAATATGCTCAGGGCCCTGTCTCTGTCAGTATGCTCAGGGCCCTGTCTCTATCAATATGCTCAGGGCCCTGTCTCTATCAATATGCTCAGGGCCCTGTCTCTCTATCAATGTGCTCAGGGCCCTGTCTCTATCAATATGCTCAGGGCCCTGTCTCTGTCAGTATGCTCAGGGCCCTGTCTCTATCAATATGCTCAGGGCCCTGTCTCTATCAATATGCTCAGGGCCCTGTCTCTATCAATATGCTCAGGGCCCTGTCTCTATCAATATGCTCAGGGCCCTGTCTCTATCAATATGCTCAGGGCCCTGTCTCTATCAATATGCTCAGGGCCCTGTCTCTATCAATATGCTCGGGGCCCTGTCTCTATCAATATGCTCAGGGCCCTGTCTCTCTATCAATGTGCTCAGGGCCCTGTCTCTATCAATATGCTCAGGGCCCTGTCTCTATCAATGTGCTCAGGGCCCTGTCTCTATCAATGTGCTCAGGGCCCTGTCTCTATCAATGTGCTCAGGGCCCTGTCTCTATCAATGTGCTCAGGGCCCTGTCTCTATCAATGTGCTCAGGGCCCTGTCTCTATCAATATGCTCAGGGCCCTGTCTCTCTATCAATGTGCTCAGGGCCCTGTCTCTATCAATGTGCTCAGGGCCCTGTCTCTCTATCAATATGCTCAGGGCCCTGTCTCTATCAATGTGCTCAGGGCCCTGTCTCTATCAATGTGCTCAGGGCCCTGTCTCTATCAATATGCTCAGGGCCCTGTCTCTATCAATATGCTCAGGGCCCTGTCTCTATCAATATGCTCAGGGCCCTGTCTCTATCAATGTGCTCAGGGCCCTGTCTCTATCAATGTGCTCAGGGCCCTGTCTCTCTATCAATATGCTCAGGGCCCTGTCTCTATCAATATGCTCAGGGCCCTGTCTCTATCAATATGCTCAGGGCCCTGTCTCTATCAATATGCTCAGGGCCCTGTCTCTTTCAATGTGCTCAGGGCCCTGTCTCTATCAATATGCTCAGGGCCCTGTCTCTCTATCAATATGCTCAGGGCCCTGTCTCTCTATCAATATGCTCAGGGCCCTGTCTCTCTATCAATATGCTCAGGGCCCTGTCTCTATCAATGTGCTCAGGGCCCTGTCTCTCTATCAATATGCTCAGGGCCCTGTCTCTCTATCAATATGCTCAGGGCCCTGTCTCTATCAATGTGCTCAGGGCCCTGTCTCTCTATCAATATGCTCAGGGCCCTGTCTCTATCAATATGCTCAGGGCCCTGTCTCTGTCAGTATGCTCAGGGCCCTGTCTCTATCAATATGCTCAGGGCCCTGTCTCTATCAATGTGCTCAGGGCCCTGTCTCTCTATCAATATGCTCAGGGCCCTGTCTCTCTATCAATATGCTCAGGGCCCTGTCTCTCTATCAATATGCTCAGGGCCCTGTCTCTATCAATATGCTCAGGGCCCTGTCTCTCTATCAATATGCTCAGGGCCCTGTCTCTATCAATGTGCTCAGGGCCCTGTCTCTCTATCAATATGCTCAGGGCCCTGTCTCTCTATCAATGTGCTCAGGGCCCGACGCTCTCACTCCCTCGCTCCACACTCTTGAGGCTCTCACCCTTTCAGAAAGGAAAACTAAATTTTCTCAACACGTCATTTAATTTGTCCTCTGTTCAGAGTACTGTCTTAATACTAATGTCCCCCAAGTCACAGACCAGAAGCACATGATTGCTACCTGTTGCTTGTTGTATAAAATGCAACTTTTCCAAACACACACTGTAATCACTCTAAATCAGTTTTATTATTGTGCTCTGGTAGGTTGGGTCCAGCTATCGCTGCACTGCTGTAATGGTGGAATCAAATGTATTTTTCTGATTTTGATGGCTCTGTATTAACTTTGAATATACAGTAGTTTAATAAAATATTTGACATTGCAGTGGGGCCCATTGTGATTTAGCTATTTGCTGATAAATCTTCTTCACGTATCTGGGTATTCTAAACGATCTTCCCACTCGAACCATTGCTTGAAATTAATTTTTTTCGTAACAGCTGTTTTAAACCAGGCTGACACAGTAGTTTGAAGTTTGCAATACTGCACACGAAGATTGCAACATCAGACTACAGAATCTGTTGAAAGGTCTGCACCAAACATTTCAGAGTCCATTTTTACTCACCAGCATTTGCAAGAAAGATTTTTTCGATCTTGTTTAAAGTCTGGAGACTGAGAATGAAATGTTGACAAGGCAGAATCACTGGACTTTCAGGGGCAGAAACAGAACTTCAGGTAGAGAGAGCACGGACAGTTTCCCTGTTTGGAAGCCCAGAGCATCCTCCGCACTCCACAGTGGCTGACAGAGTTTGCACAACATGCCAATTCGCTCTTCACCATCCAAAGACACGCATCAAATCCCCAACAATGTTGTTTGGCCCTGCGGTGACCCACCAATAACTCTCACCAGATAGATGGGCAAAGTGTTTACTTGCACCCTTTTTTTTATTTGTTCATGGGATGCGGGCGTCGCTGGCGAGGTCGGCATTTATTGCTCATCCCTAATTGCCCTTGATAAGGTGGTGGTGAGCCGCCTTCTTGAACCACTGCAGTCCGTGTGGTGACGGTTCTCCCACAGTGCTGTTAGGAAGGGAGTTCCAGGATTTTGACCCAGCGACGATGAAGGAACGGCGATATATTTCCAAGTCGGGATGGTGTGTGACTTGGAGGGGAACGTGCAGGTGGTGTTGTTTCCATGTGCCTGCTGCTCTTGTCCTTCTAGGTGGTAGAGGTCGCGGGTTTGGGAGGTGCTGTCGAAGAAGCCTTGGCGATTTGCTGCAGTGCATCCTGTAGATGGTACACACTGCAGCTATGGTGCGCCGGTGGTGAAGGGAATGAATGTTTATGGTGGTGGATGGGGTGCCAATCAAGCGGGCTGCTTTGTCCTGGATAGTGTCGAGCTTCTTGAGTGTTGTTGGAGTTGCACTCATCCAGGCAAGTGGAGAGTATTCCATCACACTCTTGACTTGTGCCTTGTAGATGGTGGAAAGGCTCTGGGGAGTCAGGAGGTGAATCACTCGCCGCAGAATACCCAGCCTCTGACCTGCTCTCGTAGCCACAGTATTTATGTGGCGGATCCAGTTAAGTTTCTGGTCAATGGTGATCCCCAGGATGTTGATTGTGGGGGATTCGGCGATTGTAATGCCATTGAATGACAAGGGGAGGTGGTTAGACTCTCTCTTGTGAAGATGATCATTGCCTGGCACTTGTCTGGCGCGAATGTTACTTGCCACTTAGCCCAAACCTGGATGTTGTCCAGGTCTTGCTGCATGTGGGCACGGACTGCTTCATTATCTGAGGGGTTGCAAATGGATCTGAACAGTGTGCAATCATGAGTGAACATCCCCATTTCTGACTTTGTGATGGAGGGAAGGTCATTGATGAAGCAGCTGAAGATGGTTGGGCCTAGGACACTGCCCTGAGGAACTCCTACAGCAATGCCCTGGGGCTGAGATGATTGGCCTCCAACACTCACTACCATCTTCCTTTGTGCCAGGTATGACTCCAGCCACTGGTGAGTTTTCCCCCTGATTCCCATTGACTTCAATTTTACTAGGGCTCCTTGGTGCCACACTCTGTCAAATGCTACCTTGATGTTAAGGCCAGTCACTCTCACCTCACCTCTGGAATTCAGCTCTTTTGTCCATGTTTGGACCAAGGCTGTAATGAGGTCTGGAGCCAAGTGGTCCTGGCGGAACCCAAACTGAGCGTCGGTGAGCAGGTTATTGGTGAGTAAGTGCTGCTTGATAGCACTGTCAAGGACACCTTCCATCACTGATTCATGGCTGATCTTTGACCTCATCTCTACTTTCCTGCCCAATCCCCAACTCAGCATCCATAGCCCTCTGGAGTAAAGAATTCCAAAGATTCACAATCCTCCGAGTGAAGAAATTCCTCCTCATCTCATTCTTAAATGGCCGACCTCATATCATGCGACTATGCCCCCTAGTTCTAGATTCTCTAGCCATGGGAAACAACCTCTCAGCATCTACCCTGTCAAGCCCCCTCAGAGTCTTATAGGTTTCAATAAGATCACGTCTCATTCTTCTAAACTCCAGAGAGTATAGGCCCATTCTCCTCAACCTCTCCTCATGGGACAACCCTCTCGTCCCAGGAATTAATCTATGCATTCCAGCAATCAACATATGCAACAGTCAGTTGTAATCCCCAACTGTTGCTACAAAACAGCGGTCTGCCACTCAATCGTCACTGAGCCAACTGGACCATTGCTTCGTCTTGTTGACCAAACACTGTTTGAGCAATTGTTGAGCACTCAACCACAGAGAGATTAGTCCATCCACTGCAGAAATCTATGGCAATAACAAAATCAAGAAAATCAGGAAGAATGAGGAATTAGATTAGTGGTCTGTGTACTTCTCTTTTTTTTTGTCAAATTTACAACCTGATCTCTCATTTTAAATATTCCTTTCACCAAAACTTTTACAGATAAGAGGCATGTTCACTAAATAACTTTCATTTACTTAAATTACAGTGTAGACTTTATAAATTGGCAGTCCCAGACAGAGTAGTCCCTAGCTGGGAGTTAGAGGATGCTCACCTGTTTACAGTTCATTGGCTTCCTGTAATGAACAAGATTGAAGGTTATAAAGATCGGCACAGAAAACTATCCCTTTTAAATTCCAGCACTGTTGGGAAAGCAGATCAGGAATTCAGGCACTGAGGTCAGTGAGAATTCCCTCTGGAAGAACGCAGTCGGATAATTCACCTCAGCTTACAACAGAAGTAACTGTAGGATGGGGATGAGAGCCACCTGGAGAAGTCCTGAGGGAAGGAGAGAGGAAAAACTGGGAGCCTGACCCCTTTCCTTACTCTTCTCTGAAGTGCCTTGGGATATCTTTCTGTGTTAAAAGCGTGACATCAGTGTTATTGTTGGGATCTGGTTCATATTGAGAAATAAGTCCATATGGGGATAGTGTTCATATGGGGGCGTTATGGTTCATTGGAGGGATATGGTTCCTAAAGGGAATATTAGTCAAATGGAGTTATGGTTCATACCAGGGATATGGTTCCTATAGGGAATATGGTTCATACAGGGAATGTGGTTCAAATGGAGGATATGTTCGATATGGGAGATTTGGTTCAAACTGAGAATATTGCACATTTGGAGGATATGATTGTTATGGGAAATATTGCCCATGTGGGAGATATGGTTCATATGGGAGAACACAGCTCCGACAGAGGTTATGATTCCCATGTGGGAGATGCTCCATATAGTGATATGGATCATGTGGGCTCTTATAGGGATACATGATTGAACTTTCTGTGAGGGTTCTCTAGGGGGAGATTGATGGAGCCCCTGGATAAATGGTAAAGCTGGCCAGAAATGGCATTTACTCCATTTCTGCGGAGAATTTGTTGATTTCCCGCTGAGGGACATCAGGAGATCCCTGTGGAAATTCAGAGCCATGGTTCATTTGGGGAAACATGGTTCCTATAGGAGGTACAATGTATGTAGGGAATATGGTCCCGATAGGAGGTACAGTGTATGCAGGGAACATAGTTCCGATAGGAGATACAGTGTATGTAGGGAATATGGTTCCTATAGGAGGTACAATGTATGCAGGGAACATGGTTCCTTTAGGAGATACAGTGTATGTAGGGAATATGGTTCCTACAGGAGATACAGTGTATGTAGGGAATATGGTTCCTATAGGAGATACAGTGTATGCAGGGAACATGGTTCCTATAGGAGATACAGTGTATGCAGGGAATATGGTTCCTTTAGGAGATACAGTGTATGTAGGGAATACTGTTCCTATAGGAGATACAGTGTATGTAGGGAATATGGTTCCTTTAGGAGATACAGTGTATGTAGGGAATACTGTTCCTATAGGAGATACAGTGTATGTAGGGAATATGGTTCCTATAGGAGATACAGTGTATGCAGGGAACATAGTTCCTATAGGAGATACAGTGTATCCAGGGAACATAGTTCCTATAGGAGATACAGTGTATGTAGGGAATATGGTTCCTATAGGAGGTACAATGTATGCAGGGAATATGGTTCCTATAGGAGATACAGTGTATGTAGGGAATATGGTTCCTATAGGAGATACAGTGTATGCAGGGAACATAGTTCCTTTAGGAGATACAATGTATGCAGGGAATATGGTTCCTATAGGAGATACAGTGTATGTAGGGAATATGGTTCCTATAGGAGATACAGTGTATGTAGGGAATATGGTTCCTATAGGAGATACAGTGTATGTAGGGAATATGGTTCCTATAGGAGATACAGTGTATGCAGGGAACATGGTTCCTATAGGAGATACAGTGTATGCAGGGAATATGGTTCCTTTAGGAGATACAGTGTATGTAGGGAATACTGTTCCTATAGGAGATACAGTGTATGGAGGGAATATGGTTCCTATAGGAGATACAGTGTATGTAGGGAATATGGTTCCGATAGGAGATACAGTGTATGCAGGGAACATAGTTCCTATAGGAGATACAGTGTATGTAGGGAACATGGTTCCTATAGGAGATACAGTGTATGCAGGGAACATAGTTCCTATAGGAGATACAGTGTATGTAGGGAACATGGTTCCTATAGGAGATACAGTGTATGCAGGGAATATGGTTCCTTTAGGAGATACAGTGTATGTAGGGAATACTGTTCCTATAGGAGATACAGTGTATGTAGGGAATATGGTTCCTATAGGAGATACAGTGTATGTAGGGAATATGGTTCCTATAGGAGATACAGTGTATGTTTGGAATATGGTTCCTATAGGAGATACAGTTTATGTAGGGAACATGGTTCCTATAGGAGATACAGTGTATGTAGGGAATACTGTTCCTATAGGAGATACAGTGTATGTAGGGAACATGGTTCCTATAGGAGATACAGTGTATTTAGGGAATACTGTTCCTATAGGAGATACAGTGTATGCAGGGAACATGGTTCCTATAGGAGATACAGTGTATGCAGGGAATATGGTTCCTTTAGGAGATACAGTGTATGTAGGGAATACTGTTCCTATAGGAGATACCGTGTATGTAGGGAATATGGTTCCTATAGGAGATACAGTGTATGTAGGGAATATGGTTCCTATAGGAGATACAGTGTATGTTTGGAATATGGTTCCTATAGGAGATACAGTGTATGTAGGGAATATGGTCCCTATAGGAAATACAGTGTATGTAGGGAATATGGTCCCTATAGGAGATACAGTGTATGTAGGGAATATGGTCCCTATAGGAGATACAGTGTATGTAGGGAATATGGTTCCTATAGGAGATACAGTGTATGTAGGGAATATGGTTCCTATAGGAGATACAGTGTATGTAGGGAATATGGTTCCTATAGGAGATACAGTGTATGTAGGGAACATGGTTCCTATAGGAGATACAGTGTATGTAGGGAATATGGTTCCTACAGGAGATACATTGTATGTAGGGAATATGGTTCCTATAGGAAATACAGTGTATGTAGGGAATATGGTCCCTATAGGAAATACAGTGTATGTAGGGAATATGGTTCCTATAGGAGATACAGTGTATGTAGGGAATATGGTTCCTATAGGAGATACAGTGTATGTAGGGAATATGGTTCCTATAGGAGATACAATGTATGTAGGGAATATGGTTCCTATAGGAGATACAGTTTATGTAGGGAACATGGTTCCTATAGGAGATACAGTGTATGTAGGGAATATGGTTCCTATAGGAAATACAGTGTATGTAGGGAATATGGTTCCTATAGGAGATACAGTGTATGTAGGGAATATGGTTCCTATAGGAGATACAAGGTATGTAGGGAATATGGTTCCTATAGGAGATACAGTTTATGTAGGGAACATGGTTCCTATAGGAGATACAGTGTATGTAGGGAATATGGTTCCTATAGGAGATACATTGTATGTAGGGAATATGGTTCCTATAGGAGATACAATGTATGTAGGGAATATAGTTCCTATAGGAGATACAGTGTATGTAGGGAATATGGTTCCTATAGGAGATACAATGTATGTAGGGAATATGGTTCCTATAGGAGATACAGTTTATGTAGGGAACATGGTTCCTATAGGAGATACAGTGTATGTAGGGAATATGGTTCCTATAGGAAATACAGTGTATGTAGGGAATATGGTTCCTATAGGAGATACAGTGTATGTAGGGAATATGGTTCCTATAGGAGATACAATGTATGTAGGGAATATGGTTCCTATAGGAGATACAGTTTATGTAGGGAACATGGTTCCTATAGGAGATACAGTGTATGTAGGGAATATGGTTCCTATAGGAGATACAGTGTATGTAGGGAATATGGTTCCTATAGGAGATACAGTGTATGCAGGGAATATGGTTCCTATAGGAGATACATTGTATGTAGGGAATATGGTTCCGATAGGAAATACAGTGTATGTAGGGAATATGGTTCCTATAGGAGATACAGTGTATGTAGGGAATATGGTTCCTATAGGAGATACAGTGTATGTAGGGAATATGGTTCCTATAGGAGATACAGTGTATGTAGGGAATATGGTTCCTATAGGAGATACAGTGTATGTAGGGAATATGGTTCCTATAGGAGATACAGTGTATGTAGGGAATATGGTTCCTATAGGAGATACAGTGTATGTAGGGAATATGGTTCCTATAGGAGATACAGTGTATGTAGGGAATATGGTCCCTATAGGAGATACAGTGTATGCAGGGAATATGGTTCCTATAGGAGATACAGTGTATGTAGGGAACATGGTTCCTATAGGAGATACAGTGTATGTAGGGAATATGGTTCCTATAGGAAATACAGTGTATGTAGGGAATATGGTTCCTATAGGAGATACAGTGTATGTAGGGAATATGGTTCCTATAGGAGATACAGTGTATGTAGGGAATATGGTTCCTATAGGAGATACAGTGTATGTAGGGAATATGGTTCCTATAGGAGATACAGTGTATGTAGGGAATATGGTTCCTATAGGAGATACAGTGTATGTAGGGAATATGGTCCCTATAGGAGATACATTGTATGGACGGAATATGGTCCCTATAGGAGATACAGTGTATGTAGGGAACATGGTTCCTATAGGAGATACAGTGTATGTAGGGAATATAGTTCCTATAGGAGATACAGTGTATGTAGGGAATATGGTTCCTATAGGAGATACAGTGTATGTAGGGAACATGGTTCCTATAGGAGATACAGTGTATGTAGGGAATATGGTTCCTATAGGAGATACAGTGTATGTAGGGAATATGGTTCCTATAGGAGATACAGTGTATGGAGGGAATATGGTCCCTATAGGAGATACAGTGTATGCAGGGAATATGGTTCCTATAGGAGATACAATGTATGTAGGGAATATGGTTCCTATAGGAGATACAGTGTATGTAGGGAATACTGTTCCTATAGGAGATACAGTGTATGTAGGGAACATGGTTCCTATAGGAGGTGCAGTGTATGTAGGGAATATGGTCCCTATAGGAGATACTGTGTATGCAGGGAATATGGTTCCTATAGGAGATACAGTGTATGTAGGGAATATGGTCCCTATAGGAGATACAGTGTATGCAGGGAATATGGTTCCTATAGGAGATACAGTGTATGTAGGGAATACGGTTCCGATAGGAGATACAGTGTATGTAGGGAATATGGTTCCTATTGGAGATACAGTGTATGTAGGGAATATGGTTCCTATAGGAGATACAGTGTATGTAGGGAATATGGTTCCTATCGGAGATACAGTGTATGTAGGGAATATGGTCCCTATAGGAGATACAGTGCATGTAGGGAATATTGTTCCTATAAGAGATACAGTGTATGTAGGGAATACGGTTCCTATAGGAGATACAGTGTATGTAGGGAATATGGTCCCTATAGGAGGTACATTGTATGAAGGGAATATGGTCCCTATAGGAGATACAGTGTATGTAGGGAATATTGTTCCTATAAGAGATACAGTGTATGTCGGGAATATGGTTCCTATAGGAGATACAGTGTATGTCGGGAATATGGTTCCTATAGGAGATACAGTGTATGCAGGGAATATGGTTCCTATAGGAGATACAGTGTATGCAGGGAATATGGTTCCTGTAGGAGATACAGTGTATGTAGGGAATATGGTTCCTATAGGAGATACAGTGCATGTAGGGAATATGGTTCCTATAGGAGATACAGTGTATGTAGGGAATACTGTTCCTATAGGAGATACAGTGTATGTAGGGAATATGGTTCCTATAGGAGATACAGTGTATGTAGGGAATATGGTTCCTATAGGAGATACAGTGTATGTAGGGAATATGGTTCCTATAGGAGATACAGTGTATGCAGGGAATATGGTTCCTATAGGAGGTACAGTGTATGTAGGGAACATGGTTCCTATAGGAGATACAATGTATGTAGGGAATATGGTTCCTATAGGAGATACAGTGTATGTAGGGAATATGGTTCCTATAGGAGATACAGTGTATGTAGGGAATACTGTTCCTATAGGAGAAACAGTGTATGTAGGGAATATGGTTCCTATAGGAGGTACAGTATATGTAGGGAATATGGTTCCTATAGGCGATACAGTGTATGTAGGGAACATGGTTCCTATAGGAGATACAGTGTATGTAGGGAACATGGTTCCTATAGGAGATACAGTGTATGTAGGGAAAATGGTTCCTATAGGAGATACAGTGTATGTAGGGAACATGGTTCCTATAGGAGATACAGTGTATGTAGGGAATATGGTTCCTATAGGAGATACAGTGTATGTAGGGAATATGGTTCCTATAGGAGATACATTGTATGTAGGGAATATGGTTCCTATAGGAGATACAGTGTATGTAGGGAATATGGTTCCTATAGGAGATACAGTGTATGTAGGGAATATGGTTCCTATAGGAGATACATTGTATGTCGGGAATATGGTTCCTATAGGAGATACATTGTATGTAGGGAACATGGTTCCTATAGGAGATACATTGTATGTAGGGAATATGGTTCCTATAGGAGATACAGTGTATGTAGGGAATATGGTTCCTGGAGGAGATACAGTGTATGCAGGGAATATGGTTCCTATAGGACATAGAGTGTATGTAGGGAATATGGTTCCTATAGGAGATACAGTGTATGTAGGGAATATGGTTCCTATAGGAGATACAGTGTATGCAGGGAATATGGTTCCTATAGGAGATACAGTGTATGTAGGGAATATGGTTCCTATAGGAGATACAGTGTATGTAGGGAATACTGTTCCGATAGGAGATACAGTGTATGTAGGGAATATGGTCCCTATAGGAGATACAGTGTATGCAGGGAATACGGTTCCTATAGGAGATACAGTCTATGTAGGGAATATGGTTCCTATAGGAGATACAGTGTATGTAGGGAATATGGTTCCTATAGGAGATACAGTGTATGCAGGGAATATGGTTCCTATAGGAGATACAGTGTATGTAGGGAATATGGTTCCTATAGGAGATACAGTGTATGTAGGGAATACTGTTCCTATAGGAGATACAGTGTATGGAGGGAATATGGTTCCTTTAGGAGATACATTGTATGTAGGGAATATGGTTCCTATAGGAGATACAGTGTATGCAGGGAATATGGTTCCTATAGGAGATACAGTGTCTGTAGGGAATATCGTTCCTATAGGAGATACAGTGTATGTAGGGAATACTGTTCCTATAGGAGATACAGTGTATGGAGGGAATATGGTCCCTATAGGAGATACAGTGTATGCAGGGAATATGGTTCCTATAGGAGATACAGTGTATGTAGGGAACATGGTTCCTATAGGAGATACAGTGTATGTAGGGAATACTGTTCCTATAGGAGATACAGTGTATGTAGGGAACATGGTTCCTATAGGAGGTGCAGTGTATGTAGGGAATATGGTCCCTATAGGAGATACAGTGTATGCAGGGAATATGGTTCCTATAGGAGATACAGTGTATGTAGGGAATATTGTTCCTATAAGAGATACAGTGTATGTAGGGAACATGGTTCCTATAGAGAAACAGTGTATGTAGGGAATATGGTCCCTATAGGAGATACAGTGTATGCAGGGAATATGGTTCCTATAGGAGATACAGTGTATGTAGGGAATATGGTCCCTATAGGAGATACAGTGTATGTAGGGAATATGGTTCCTATAGGAGATACAGTGTATGTAGGGAATATGGTCCCTATAGGAGGTACAGTGTATGTAGGGAATATGGTTCCTATAGGAGGTACAGTATATGGAGGGAATATGGTCCCTATAGGAGGTACAGTGTATGTAGGGAATATGGTTCCTATAGGAGATACAGTGTATGTAGGGAATATGGTCCCTATAGGAGGTACAGTATATGTAGGGAATATGGTCCCTATAGGACGTACAGTGTATGTAGGGAATATGGTTCCTATAGGAGGTACAGTATATGGAGGGAATATGGTTCCTATAGGAGATACAGTGTATGTAGGGAATATGGTTCCTATAGGAGATACAGTGTATGTAGGGAATATGGTTCCTATAGGAGATACAGTGTATGCAGGGAATATGGTTCCTATAGGAGGTACAGTATATGTAGGGAATATGGTTCCTATAGGAGATACAGTGTATGTAGGGAATATGGTTCCTATAGGAGGTACAGTGTATGTAGGGAATATGGTTCCTATAGGAGATACAGTGTATGCAGGGAATATGGTTCCTATAGGAGGTACAGTATATGTAGGGAATATGGTTCCTATAGGAGATACAGTGGATGTAGGGAATATGGTTCCTATAGGAGGTACAGTGTATGTAGGGAATATGGTTCCTATAGGAGATACAGTGTATGCAGGGAATATGGTTCCTATAGGAGATACAGTATATGTAGGGAATATGGTTCCTATAGGAGATACAGTGTATGCAGGGAATATGGTTCCTATAGGAGGTACAGTATATGTAGGGAATATGGTTCCTATAGGAGGTACAGTGTATGTAGGGAATATGGTTCCTATAGGAGGTACAGTGTATGTAGGGAATATGGTTCCTATAGGAGATACAGTGTATGCAGGGAATATGGTTCCTATAGGAGATACAGTATATGTAGGGAATATGGTTCCTATAGGAGATACAGTGTATGCAGGGAATATGGTTCCGAGAGGAGGTACAGTGTATGTAGGGAATATGGTTCCTATAGGAGGTACAGTGTATGTAGGGAATATGGTTCCTATAGGAGATACAGTGTATGTAGGGAATATGGTTCCTATAGGAGATACAGTGTATGCAGGGAATATGGTTCCTATAGGAGATACAGTGTATGTAGGGAATATGGTTCCTATAGGAGATACAGTGTATGTAGGGAATATGGTTCCTATCGGAGATACAGTGTATGCAGGGAATATGGTTCCTATAGGAGATACAGTGTATGCAGGGAATATGGTTCCTATAGGAGATACAGTGTATGTAGGGAATATGGTTCCTATAGGAGCTACAGTGTATGTAGGGAATATGGTTCCTATCGGAGATACAGTGTATGCAGGGAATATGGTTCCTATAGGAGATACAGTGTATGGAGGGAATATGGTTCCTATAGGAGATACAGTGTATGCAGGGAATATGGTCCCTATAGGAGGTACAGTGTATGTAGGGAATATGGTTCCTATAGGAGGTACAGTGTATGTAGGGAATATGGTCCCTATAGGAGATACAGTGTATGTAGGGAATATGGTTCCTATAGGAGATACAGTGTATGGAGGGAATATGGTTCCTATAGGAGATACAGTGTATGTAGGGAATATGGTCCCTATAGGAGATACAGTGTATGTAGGGAATATGGTTCCTATAGGAGATACAGTGTATGTAGGGAATATGCTTCCTATAGGAGATACAGTGTATGGAGGGAATATGGTCCCTGTAGGAGATACAGTGTATGTAGGGAATATGGTTCCTATAGGAGATACAGTGTATGTAGGGAATATGGTTCCTATAGGAGATACAGTGTATGTAGGGAATATGGTCCCTATAGGAGATACAGTGTATGTAGGGAATATGGTTCCTATAGGAGATACAGTGTATGTAGGGAATATGCTTCCTATAGGAGATACAGTGTATGGAGGGAATATGGTCCCTGTAGGAGATACAGTGTATGTAGGGAATATGGTTCCTATAGGAGATACAGTGTATGTAGGGAATATGCTTCCTATAGGAGATACAGTGTATGTAGGGAATATGGTCCCTATAGGAGATACAGTGTATGTAGGGAATATGGTTCCTATAGGAGATACAGTGTATGTAGGGAATATGCTTCCTATAGGAGATACAGTGTATGGAGGGAATATGGTCCCTGCAGGAGATACAGTGTATGTAGGGAATATGGTTCCGATAGGAGATACAGTGTATGTAGGGAATATGGTTCCTATAGGAGATACATTGTATGTAGGGAATATGGTTCCTATAGGAGATACAGTGTATGTAGGGAATATGGTTCCTATAGGAGATACATTGTATGTAGGGAACATGGTTCCTATAGGAGATACAGTGTATGTAGGGAATATGGTCCCTATAGGAGGTACAGTGTATGTAGGGAATATGGTTCCTATAGGAGGTACAGTATATGGAGGGAATATGGTTCCTATAGGAGATACAGTGTATGTAGGGAATATGGTCCCTATAGGAGATACAGTGTATGTAGGGAATATGGTTCCTATAGGAGATACAGTGTATGTAGGGAATATGCTTCCTATAGGAGATACAGTGTATGGAGGGAATATGGTCCCTGTAGGAGATACAGTGTATGTAGGGAATATGGTTCCGATAGGAGATACAGTGTATGTAGGGAATATGGTTCCTATAGGAGATACATTGTATGTAGGGAATATGGTTCCTATAGGAGATACAGTGTATGTAGGGAATATGGTTCCTATAGGAGATACATTGTATGTAGGGAACATGGTTCCTATAGGAGATACAGTGTATGTAGGGAATATGGTCCCTATAGGAGGTACAGTGTATGTAGGGAATATGGTTCCTATAGGAGGTACAGTATATGGAGGGAATATGGTTCCTATAGGAGATACAGTGTATGTAGGGAATATGGTCCCTGCAGGAGATACAGTGTATGTAGGGAATATGGTCCCTATAGGAGATACAGTGTATGTAGGGAATATGGTCCCTATAGGAGATACAGTCTATGTAGGGAATATGGTCCCTATAGGAGATACAGTGTATGTAGGGAATATGGTTCCTATAGGAGATACAGTGTATGTAGGGAATATGGTTCCTATAGGAGATACAGTGTATGTAGGGAATATGGTCCCTATAGGAGATACAGTGTATGTAGGGAATATGGTTCCTATAGGAGATACATTGTATGTAGGGAATATGGTCCCTATAGGAGATACAGTGTATGTAGGGAATATGGTTCCTATAGGAGATACAGTGTATGTAGGGTATATGGTTCCCATAGGAGATACAGTGTATGTAGGGAATACTGTTCCTATAGGAGATACAGTGTATGTAGGGAACATGGTTCCTATAGGAGATACAGTGTATGTAGGGAATATGGTTCCTATAGGAGATACAGTGTATGTAGGGAATACTGTTCCTATAGGAGATACAGTGTATGTAGGGAACATGGTTCCTATAGGAGATACAGTGTATGTAGGGAATATGGTTCCTATAGGAGATACATTGTATGTCGGGAATATGGTCCCTATAGGAGATACAGTGTATGTAGGGAATATGGTTCCTATAGGAGATACAGTGTATGTAGGGAATATGGTTCCCATAGGAGATACAGTGTATGTAGGGAATATGGTTCCTATAGGAGATACAGTGTATGTAGGGAATATGGTTCCTATAGGAGATACATTGTATGTAGGGAATGTGGTCCCTATAGGAGATACATTGTATATAGGGAATATGGTCCCTATAGGAGGTACAGTGTATGTAGGGAATATGGTTCCTATAGGAGATACAGTGTATGTATGGAATATGGTTCCTATAGGAGATACAGTGTATGTAGGGAATATGGTTCCTATAGGAGATACAGTGTATGTATGGAATATGGTCCCTATCGGAGATACATTGTATGTAGGGAATATGGTCCCGATAGGAGGTACAGTGTATGTCGGGAACATGGTTCCTATAGGAGATACATTGTATGTAGTGAATATGGTTCCTATAGGAGGTACAGTGTATGTAGGGAATATGGTTCCTATAGGAGATACAGTGTATGTATGGAATATGGTCCCTATAGGAGGTACAGTGTATGTCGGGAACATGGTTCCTATAGGAGATACATTGTATGTAGTGAATATGGTTCCTATAGGAGATACAGTGTATGTATGGAATATGGTCCCTATAGGAGGTACAGTGCATGTAGGGAATATGGTTCCTATAGGAGATACAGTGTATGTATGGAATATGGTCCCTATAGGAGGTACAGTGTATGTAGGGAATATGGTTCCTATAGGAGATACAGTGTATGTATGGAATATGGTCCCTATAGGAGACACATTGTATGTAGGGAATATGGTCCCTATATGAGGTACAGTGTATGTCGGGAACATGGTTCCTATAGGAGATACATTGTATGTAGGGAATATGGTTCCTATAGGAGATACAGTGTATGTAGGGAATATGGTTCCTATAGGAGATACAGTGTATGTAGGGAATATGGTTCCTATAGGAGGTACAGTATATGGAGGGAATATGGTTCCTATAGGAGATACAGTGTATGTAGGGAATATGGTGCCCATAGGAGATACAGTGTATGTAGGGAATATGGTTCCGATAGGAGATACAGTGTATGTAGGGAATATGGTTCCTATAGGAGATACATTGTATGTAGGGAATATGGTTCCTATAGGAGATACAGTGTATGTAGTGAATATGGTCCCTATAGGAGATACAGTGTATGTATGGAATATGGTTCCTATAGGAGTTACATTGTATGTAGGGAATATGGTTCCTATAGGAGATACAGTGTATGTAGGGAATATGGTCCCTATAGGAGGTACAGTGTATGTAGGGAATATGGTCCCTATAGGAGGTACAGTGTATGTAGGGAATATGGTTCCTATAGGAGATACAGTGTATGTAGGGAACATGGTTCCTATAGAGATACAGTGTATGTAGGGAATATGGTTCCTATAGGAGATACAGTGTATGTAGGGAACATGGTTCCTATAGGAGATACAGTGTATGTAGGGAATATGGTTCCTATAGGAGATACATTGTATGTAGGGAATATGGTCCCTATAGGAGTTACAGTGTATGTAGGGAATATGGTTCCTATAGGAGATACAGTGTATGTAGGGAATATGGTTCCTATAGGAGATACAATGTATGTAGGGAATATGGTTCCTATAGGAGATACAGTGTATGTAGGGAATATGGTTCCTATAGGAGATACAGTGTATGTAGGGAATATGGTTCCTATAGGAGATACAGTGTATGTAGGGAACATGGTTCCTATAGGAGATACAGTGTATGTAGGGAACATGGTTCCTATCGGAGATACAGTATATGTAGGGAATATGGTTCCTATAGGAGATACATTGTATGTAGGGAATATGGTCCCTATAGGAGGTACAGTGTATGTAGGGAATATGGTTCCTATAGGAGATACAGTGTATGTAGGGAATATGGTTCCTATAGGAGATACAGTGTATGTAGGGAATATGGTTCCTATAGGAGATACAGTTTATGTAGGGAATATGGTTCCTATAGGAGATACAGTGTATGTAGGGAATATGCTTCCTATAGGAGATACAATGTATGTAGGGAATATGGTTCCTATCGGAGATACAGTGTATGTAGGGAACATGGTTCCTATCGGAGATACAGTGTATGTAGGGAATATGGTTCCTATAGGAGATTCAGTGTATGTAGGGAACATGGTTCCTATAGGAGATACAGTGTATGTAGGGAATATGGTTCCTATAGGAGATACAGTGTATGCAGGGAATATGGTTCCTATAGGAGATACATTGTATGTAGGGAATATGGTTCCTATAGGAGATACAGTGTATGCAGGGAATATGGTTCCTATAGGAGGTACAGTGTATGTAGGGAATATGGTTCCTATAGGAGATACAGTGTATGTAGGGAATATGGTTCCTATAGGAGATACAGTGTATGTAGGGAATATGGTCCCTATAGGAGATACAGTGTATGTAGGGAATATGGTCCCTATAGGAGATACATTGTATGTAGGGAACATGGTTCCTATAGGAGATACAGTGTATGTAGGGAATATGGTCCCTATAGGAGATACAGTGTATGTAGGGAATATGGTTCCTATAGGAGATACAGTGTATGTAGGGAATATGGTCCCTATAGGAGATACAGTGTATGTAGGGAACATGGTTCCTATAGAGATACAGTGTATGTAGGGAACATGGTTCCTATAGGAGATACAGTGTATGTAGGGAATATGGTTCCTATAGGAGATACATTGTATGTAGGGAATATGGTTCCTATAGGAGATACAGTGTATGTAGGGAATATGGTCCCTATAGGAGATACAGTGTATGTAGGGAATATGGTCCCTATAGGAGATACAGTGTATGTAGGGAATATGGTCCCTATAGGAGATACAGTGTATGTAGGGAATATGGTCCCTATAGGAGATACAGTGTATGTAGGGAATATGGTCCCTATAGGAGATACAGTGTATGTAGGGAATATGGTTCCTATAGGAGATACAGTGTATGTAGGGAATATGGTCCCTATAGGAGATACAGTGTATGTAGGGAATATGGTTCCAAAAGGAGATACATTGTATGTAGGGAATATGGTTCCGATAGGAGATACAGTGTATGTAGGGAATATGGTTCCTATAGGAGATACATTGTATGTCGGGAATATGGTTCCTATAGAGATACAGTGTATGTAGGGAATATGGTTCCTATAGGAGATACATTGTATGTAGGGAACATGGTTCCTATAGGAGATACAGTGTATGTAGGGAATATGGTTCGTATCGGAGATACATTGTATGTAGGGAATATGGTTCCTATAGGAGATACAGTTTATGTAGGGAATATGGTCCCTATAGGAGATACAGTGTATGCAGGGAATATGGTTCCTATCGGAGATACAGTGTATGCAGGGAATATGGTTCCTATAGGAGATACAGTGTATGCAGGGAATATGGTTCCTATAGGAGATACAGTGTATGTAGGGAATACTGTTCCTATAGGAGATACAGTGTATGTAGGGAACATGGTTCCTATAGGAGGTGCAGTGTATGTAGGGAATATGGTTCCGATAGGAGATACAGTGTATGTAGGGAATATGGTCCCTATAGGAGGTACAGTGTATGTAGGGAATATTGTTCCTATAAGTGATACAGTGTATGTAGGGAATATGGTCCCTATAGGAGATACAGTGTATGTAGGGAATATTGTTCCTATAAGAGATACAGTGTATGTAGGGAATATGGTCCCTATAGGAGATACAGTGTATGTAGGGAATATGGTCCCTATAGGAGATACAGTGTATGTAGGGAATATGGTCCCTATAGGAGATACAGTGTATGTAGGGAATATGGTCCCTAGAGGAGATACAGTGTATGTAGGGAATATGGTTCCTATAGGAGATACAGTGTATGTAGGGAATATGGTTCCAAAAGGAGATACATTGTATGTAGGGAATATGGTTCCGATAGGAGATACAGTGTATGTAGGGAATATGGTTCCTATAGGAGATACATTGTATGTAGGGAATATGGTTCCTATAGAGATACAGTGTATGTAGGGAATATGGTTCCTATAGGAGATACATTGTGTGTAGGGAACATGGTTCCTATAGGAGATACAGTGTATGTAGGGAATATGGTTCGTATAGGAGATACATTGTATGTAGGGAATATGGTTCCTATAGGAGATACAGTTTATGTAGGGAATATGGTCCCTATAGGAGATACAGTGTATGCAGGGAATATGGTTCCTATAGGAGATACAGTGTATGCAGGGAATATGGTTCCTATAGGAGATACAGTGTATGCAGGGAATATGGTTCCTATAGGAGATACAGTGTATGTAGGGAATACTGTTCCTATAGGAGATACAGTGTATGTAGGGAACATGGTTCCTATAGGAGGTGCAGTGTATGTAGGGAATATGGTTCCGATAGGAGATACAGTGTATGTAGGGAATATGGTCCCTATAGGAGGTACAGTGTATGTAGGGAATATTGTTCCTATAAGAGATACAGTGTATGTAGGGAATATGGTCCCTATAGGAGATACAGTGTATGTAGGGAATATTGTTCCTATAAGAGATACAGTGTATGTTGGGAATATGGTTCCTATAGGAGATACATTGTATGTAGGGAATATGGTTCCGATAGGAGATACAGTGTATGTAGGGAATATGGTCCCTATAGGAGGTACAGTGTATGTAGGGAATATTGTTCCTATAGGAGATACAGTGTATGTAGGGAATATTGTTCCTATAAGAGATACAGTGTATGTTGGGAATATGGTTCCTATAGGAGATACAGTGTATATAGGGAATACTGTTCCTATAGGAGATACAGTGTATGTAGGGAATATGGTTCGTATCGGAGATACATTGTATGTAGGGAATATGGTTCCTATAGGAGATACAGTTTATGTAGGTAATATGGTCCCTATAGGAGATACAGTGTATGCAGGGAATATGGTTCCTATAGGAGATACAGTGTATGCAGGGAATATGGTTCCTATAGGAGATACAGTGTATGCAGGGAATATGGTTCCTATAGGAGATACAGTGTATGTAGGGAATACTGTTCCTATAGGAGATACAGTGTATGTAGGGAACATGGTTCCTATAGGAGGTGCAGTGTATGTAGGGAATATGGTTCCGATAGGAGATACAGTGTATGTAGGGAATATGGTCCCTATAGGAGGTACAGTGTATGTCGGGAATATTGTTCCTATAAGTGATACAGTGTATGTAGGGAATATGGTCCCTATAGGAGATACAGTGTATGTAGGGAATATTGTTCCTATAAGAGATACAGTGTATGTAGGGAATATGGTCCCTATAGGAGATACAGTGTATGTAGGGAATATGGTCCCTATAGGAGATACAGTGTATGTAGGGAATATGGTCCCTATAGGAGATACAGTGTATGTAGGGAATATGGTCCCTAGAGGAGATACAGTGTATGTAGGGAATATGGTTCCTATAGGAGATACAGTGTATGTAGGGAATATGGTCCCTATAGGAGATACAGTGTATGTAGGGAATATGGTTCCAAAAGGAGATACATTGTATATAGGGAATATGGTTCCGATAGGAGATACAGTGTATGTAGGGAATATGGTTCCTATAGGAGATACATTGTATGTAGGGAATATGGTTCCTATAGAGATACAGTGTATGTAGGGAATATGGTTCCTATAGGAGATACATTGTGTGTAGGGAACATGGTTCCTATAGGAGATACAGTGTATGTAGGGAATATGGTTCGTATAGGAGATACATTGTATGTAGGGAATATGGTTCCTATAGGAGATACAGTTTATGTAGGGAATATGGTCCCTATAGGAGATACAGTGTATGCAGGGAATATGGTTCCTATAGGAGATACAGTGTATGCAGGGAATATGGTTCCTATAGGAGATACAGTGTATGCAGGGAATATGGTTCCTATAGGAGATACAGTGTATGTAGGGAATACTGTTCCTATAGGAGATACAGTGTATGTAGGGAACATGGTTCCTATAGGAGGTGCAGTGTATGTAGGGAATATGGTTCCGATAGGAGATACAGTGTATGTAGGGAATATGGTCCCTATAGGAGGTACAGTGTATGTAGGGAATATTGTTCCCATAAGAGATACAGTGTATGTAGGGAATATGGTCCCTATAGGAGATACAGTGTATGTAGGGAATATTGTTCCTATAAGAGATACAGTGTATGTTGGGAATATGGTTCCTATAGGAGATACATTGTATGTAGGGAATATGGTTCCGATAGGAGATACAGTGTATGTAGGGAATATGGTCCCTATAGGAGGTACAGTGTATGTAGGGAATATTGTTCCTATAGGAGATACAGTGTATGTAGGGAATATTGTTCCTATAAGAGATACAGTGTATGTTGGGAATATGGTTCCTATAGGAGATACAGTGTATATAGGGAATACTGTTCCTATAGGAGATACAGTGTATGCAGGGAATATGGTTCCTATAGGAGATACAGTGTATGTAGGGAATATGGTTCCTATAGGAGATACAGTGTATGTAGGGAACATGGTTCCTATAGGAGATACAGTGTATGTAGGGAATATGGTTCCTATAGGAGATACAGTGTATGTAGGGAATATGGTTCCTACAGGAGATACAGTGTATGTAGGGAATATGGTTCCTATAGGAGATACAGTGTATGTAGGGAATATGGTTCCTACAGGAGATACAGTGTATGTAGGGAATATGGTTCCTATAGGAGATACAGTGTATGTAGGGAATATGGTTCCTATAGGAGATACAGTGTATGTAGGGAATATGGTTCCTATAGGAGATACAGTGTATGTAGGGAATATGGTTCCTACAGGAGATACAGTGTATGTAGGGAATATGGTTCCTATAGGAGATACAGTGTATGTAGGGAATATGGTTCCTTTTGGAGATACAATGTATGTAGGGAATATGGTTCCTATAGGAGATACAGTGTATGTAGGGAATATGGTCCCTATCGGAGATACAGTGTATGTAGGGAATATGGTTCCTATAGGAGATACAGTGTATGTAGGGAATATGGTTCCTATAGGAGATACAGTGTATGTAGGGAATATGGTCCCTATAGGAGATACAGTGTATGTAGGGAATATGGTCCCTATAGGAGATACAGTGTATGTAGGGAATATTGTTCCTATATGAGATACAGTGTATGCAGGGAATATGGTTCCTATAGGAGATACAGTGTATGTAGGGAATATGGTTCCTATAGGAGATACAGTGTATGTAGGGAACATGGTTCCTATAGGAGGTACAGTGTATGTAGGGAATATGGTTCCTATAGGAGATACAGTGTATGCAGGGAATATGGTTCCTATAGGAGATACAGTGTATGTAGGGAATATGGTTCCTATAGGAGATACAGTGTATGTAGGGAATATGGTTCCTATAGGAGATACAGTGTATGTAGGGAACATGGTTCCTATAGGAGGTACAGTGTATGTAGGGAATATGGTTCCCATAGGAGGTACAGTGTATGTAGGGAATATTGTTCCTATAAGTGATACAGTGTATGTAGGGAATATGGTCCCTATAGGAGATATAGTGTATGTAGGGAATATTGTTCCTATAAGAGATACAGTGTATGTAGGGAATATGGTCCCTATAGGAGATACAGTGTATGTAGGGAATATGGTCCCTATAGGAGATACAGTGTATGTAGGGAATATGGTCCCTATAGGAGATACAGTGTATGTAGGGAATATGGTCCCTAGAGGAGATACAGTGTATGTAGGGAATATGGTTCCTATAGGAGATACAGTGTATGTAGGGAATATGGTCCCTATAGGAGATACAGTGTATGTAGGGAATATGGTTCCAAAAGGAGATACATTGTATGTAGGGAATATGGTTCCGATAGGAGATACAGTGTATGTAGGGAATATGGTTCCTATAGGAGATACATTGTATGTAGGGAATATGGTTCCTATAGAGATACAGTGTATGTAGGGAATATGGTTCCTATAGGAGATACATTGTGTGTAGGGAACATGGTTCCTATAGGAGATACAGTGTATGTAGGGAATATGGTTCGTATAGGAGATACATTGTATGTAGGGAATATGGTTCCTATAGGAGATACAGTTTATGTAGGGAATATGGTCCCTATAGGAGATACAGTGTATGCAGGGAATATGGTTCCTATAGGAGATACAGTGTATGCAGGGAATATGGTTCCTATAGGAGATACAGTGTATGCAGGGAATATGGTTCCTATAGGAGATACAGTGTATGTAGGGAATACTGTTCCTATAGGAGATACAGTGTATGTAGGGAACATGGTTCCTATAGGAGGTGCAGTGTATGTAGGGAATATGGTTCCGATAGGAGATACAGTGTATGTAGGGAATATGGTCCCTATAGGAGGTACAGTGTATGTAGGGAATATTGTTCCTATAAGAGATACAGTGTATGTAGGGAATATGGTCCCTATAGGAGATACAGTGTATGTAGGGAATATTGTTCCTATAAGAGATACAGTGTATGTTGGGAATATGGTTCCTATAGGAGATACATTGTATGTAGGGAATATGGTTCCGATAGGAGATACAGTGTATGTAGGGTATATGGTCCCTATAGGAGGTACAGTGTATGTAGGGAATATTGTTCCTATAGGAGATACAGTGTATGTAGGGAATATTGTTCCTATAAGAGATACAGTGTATGTTGGGAATATGGTTCCTATAGGAGATACAGTGTATATAGGGAATACTGTTCCTATAGGAGATACAGTGTATGCAGGGAATATGGTTCCTATAGGAGATACAGTGTATGTAGGGAATATGGTTCCTATAGGAGATACAGTGTATGTAGGGAACATGGTTCCTATAGGAGATACAGTGTATGTAGGGAATATGGTTCCTATAGGAGATACAGTGTATGTAGGGAATATGGTTCCTACAGGAGATACAGTGTATGTAGGGAATATGGTTCCTATAGGAGATACAGTGTATGTAGGGAATATGGTTCCTACAGGAGATACAGTGTATGTAGGGAATATGGTTCCTATAGGAGATACAGTGTATGTAGGGAATATGGTTCCTATAGGAGATACAGTGTATGTAGGGAATATGGTTCCTATAGGAGATACAGTGTATGTAGGGAATATGGTTCCTACAGGAGATACAGTGTATGTAGGGAATATGGTTCCTATAGGAGATACAGTGTATGTAGGGAATATGGTTCCTTTTGGAGATACAATGTATGTAGGGAATATGGTTCCTATAGGAGATACAGTGTATGTAGGGAATATGGTCCCTATCGGAGATACAGTGTATGTAGGGAATATGGTTCCTATAGGAGATACAGTGTATGTAGGGAATATGGTTCCTATAGGAGATACAGTGTATGTAGGGAATATGGTCCCTATAGGAGATACAGTGTATGTAGGGAATATGGTCCCTATAGGAGATACAGTGTATGTAGGGAATATTGTTCCTATATGAGATACAGTGTATGCAGGGAATATGGTTCCTATAGGAGATACAGTGTATGTAGGGAATATGGTTCCTATAGGAGATACAGTGTAAGTAGGGAACATGGTTCCTATAGGAGGTACAGTGTATGTAGGGAATATGGTTCCTATAGGAGATACAGTGTATGCAGGGAATATGGTTCCTATAGGAGATACAGTGTATGTAGGGAATATGGTTCCTATAGGAGATACAGTGTATGTAGGGAATATGGTTCCTATAGGAGATACAGTGTATGTAGGGAACATGGTTCCTATAGGAGGTACAGTGTATGTAGGGAATATGGTTCCCATAGGAGATACAGTGTATGTAGGGAATACTGTTCCTATGGGAGATACAGTGTATGTAGGGAACATGGTTTCTTTTGGAGGTACAGTGTATGTAGGGAATATGGTCCCTATAGGAGATACAGTGTATGCAGGGAACATGGTTCCTATGGGAGATACAGTGTATGTAGGGAATATGGTCCCTATAGGAGATACAGTGTATGCAGGGAACATGGTTCCTATGGGAGATACAGTGTATGTAGGGAATATGGTCCCTATAGGAGATACAGTGTATGCAGGGAACATGGTCCCAATAGGAGATACAGTGTATGCAGGGAATATGGTTCCTATAGGAAATACAGTGTATGTCGGGAAAATTGTTCCTGTAAGAGATACAGTGTATGTAGGGAATATGGTCCCTATAGGAGATACAGTGTATGTAGGGAATATGGTTCCTATAGGAGGTACATTGTATGTAGGGAATATGGTTCCTATAGGAGATACAGTGTATGTAGGGAATCTGGTTCCTATAGGAGATACAGTGTATGTAGGGAATATGGTTCCTATAGGAGATACAGTGTATGTAGGGAATATGGTTCCTATAGGAGATACAGTGTATGTAGGGAATATGGTTCCTATAGGAGATACATTGTATGTAGGGAATATGGTTCCTATAGGAGATACAGTGTATGTAGGGAATATGGTTCCTATAGGAGATACAGTGTATGTAGGGAATATGGTTCCTATAGGAGATACAGTGTATGTAGGGAATATGGTTCCTATAGGAGATACAGTGTATGTAGGGAATATGGTTCCTATAGGAGATACAGTGTATGTAGGGAATACTGTTCCTATAGGAGATACAGTGTATGTGGGGAATATGGTTCCTATAGGAGATACAGTGTATGTAGGGAATATGGTCCCTATAGGAGATACAGTGTATGTAGTGAACATGGTTCCTATAGGAGATACAGTGTATGTAGGGAATATGGTTCCTATAGGAGATACAGTGTATGTAGGGAATATGGTTCCTGTAAGAGATACAGTGTATGTAGGGAATATGGTTCCTATAGGAGATACAGTGTATGTAGGGAATATGGTCCCTATAGGAGATACAGTGTATGTAGGGAACATGGTTCCTATCGGAGATACAGTGTATGTAGGGAATATGGTTCCTGTAAGAGATACAGTGTATGTAGGGAATATGGTTCCTATAGGAGATACAGTGTATGTAGGGAATATGGTCCCTATAGGAGATACAGTGTATGTAGGGAATATGGTCCCTATAGGAGATACAGTGTATGTAGGGAACATGGTTCCTATAGGAGATACAGTGTATGTAGGGAATATGGTTCCTGTAAGAGATACAGTGTATGTAGTAAATATGGTTCCTATAGGAGATACAGTGTATGCAGGGAATATGGTTCCTATAGGAGATACAGTGTATGTAGGGAATATGGTCCCTATAGGAGATACAGTGTATGTAGGGAATATGGTTCCTATAGGAGATACAGTGTATGTAGGGAACATGGTTCCTATAGGAGGTACAGTGTATGTCGGGAATATGGTTCCTATAGGAGATACAGTGTATGTAGGGAATATGGTCCCTATAGGAGATACAGTGTATGTCGGGAATATGGTTCCTATAGGAGATACAGTGTATGTAGGGAATATGGTTCCTATAGGAGATACAGTGTATGTAGGGAATATGGTTCCTATAGGAGATACAGTGTATGTAGGGAATATGGTTCCTATAGGAGATACAGTGTATGTAGGGAATATGGTCCCTATAGGAGATACAGTGTATGTAGGGAACATGGTTCCTATAGGAGATACAGTGTATGTAGGGAATATGGTTCCTGTAAGAGATACAGTGTATGTAGGGAATATGGTTCCTATAGGAGATACAGTGTATGCAGGGAATATGGTTCCTATAGGAGATACAGTGTATGTAGGGAATATGGTCCCTACAGGAGATACAGTGTATGTAGGGAACATGGTTCCTATAGGAGATACAGTGTATGTAGGGAATATGGTTCCTGTAAGAGATACAGTGTATGTAGGGAATATGGTTCCTATAGGAGATACAGTGTATGTAGGGAATATGGTCCCTATAGGAGATACAGTGTATGTAGGGAATATGGTTCCTATAGGAGATACAGTGTATGTAGGGAATATGGTTCCTATAGGAGATACAGTGTATGTAGGGAATATGGTCCCGATAGGAGATACAGTGTATGTCGGGAACATGGTCCCTATAGGAGATACAGTGTATGTAGGGAACATGGTTCCTATAGGAGATACAGTTTATGTAGGGAACATGGTTCCTATAGGAGATACAGTGTATGTAGGGAACATGGTTCCTATAGGAGATACATTGTATGTAGGGAATATGGTTCCTATAGGAGATACAGTGTATGTAGGGAATATGGTTCCTATAGGAGATACAGTGTATGTAGGGAATATGGTCCCTATAGGAGGTACAGTGTATGTAGGGAATATGGTCCCTATAGGAGATACAGTGTATGTAGGGAATATGGTCCCTATAGGAGATACAGTGTATGTAGGGAACATGGTTCCTATAGGAGATACAGTGCATGTAGGGAATATGGTTCCTATAGGAGATACAGTGTATGTAGGGAATATGGTTCCTATAGGAGATACAGTGTATGTAGGGAATATGGTCCCAATAGGAGATACAGTGTATGTAGGGAATATGGTCCCTATAGGAGATACAGTGTATGTAGGGAATATGGTTCCTATAGGAGGGACATTGTATGTAGGGAACATGGTTCCTATAGGAGATACAGTGTATGTAGGGAATCTGGTTCCTATAGGAGATACAGTGTATGTAGGGAATATGGTTCCTATAGGAGATACAGTGTATGTAGGGAATATGGTTCCTATAGGAGATACAGTGTATGTAGGGAATATGGTTCCTATAGGAGATACATTGTATGTAGGGAATATGGTTCCTATAGGAGATACAGTGTATGTAGGGAATATGGTTCCTATAGGAGATACAGTGTATGTAGGGAATATGGTTCCTATAGGAGATACAGTGTATGTAGGGAATATGGTTCCTATAGGAGATACAGTGTATGTAGGGAATATGGTTCCTATAGGAGATACAGTGTATGTAGGGAATACTGTTCCTATAGGAGATACAGTGTATGTGGGGAATGTGGTTCCTATAGGAGATACAGTGTATGTAGGGAATATGGTCCCTATAGGAGATACAGTATATGTAGTGAACATGGTTCCTATAGGAGATACAGTGTATGTAGGGAATATGGTTCCTATAGGAGATACAGTGTATGTAGGGAATATGGTTCCTGTAAGAGATACAGTGTATGTAGGGAATATGGTTCCTATAGGAGATACAGTGTATGTAGGGAATATGGTCCCTATAGGAGATACAGTGTATGTAGGGAACATGGTTCCTATAGGAGATACAGTGTATGTAGGGAATATGGTTCCTGTAAGAGATACAGTGTATGTAGGGAATATGGTTCCTATAGGAGATACAGTGTATGTAGGGAATATGGTCCCTATAGGAGATACAGTGTATGTAGGGAATATGGTCCCTATAGGAGATACAGTGTATGTAGGGAACATGGTTCCTATAGGAGATACAGTGTATGTAGGGAATATGGTTCCTGTAAGAGATACAGTGTATGTAGGGAATATGGTTCCTATAGGAGATACAGTGTATGCAGGGAATATGGTTCCTATAGGAGATACAGTGTATGTAGGGAATATGGTCCCTATAGGAGATACAGTGTATGTAGGGAATATGGTTCCTATAGGAGATACATTGTATGTAGGGAACATGGTTCCTTTAGGAGGTACAGTGTATGTAGGGAATATGGTTCCTATAGGAGATACAGTGTATGTAGGGAATATGGTCCCTATAGGAGATACAGTGTATGTAGGGAATATGGTTCCTATAGGAGATACAGTGTATGTAGGGAATATGGTTCCTATAGGAGATACAGTGTATGTAGGGAATATGGTTCCTATAGGAGATACAGTGTATGTAGGGAATATGGTTCCTATAGGAGATACAGTGTATGTAGGGAATATGGTCCCTATAGGAGATACAGTGTATGTAGGGAACATGGTTCCTATAGGAGATACAGTGTATGTAGGGAATATGGTTCCTGTAAGAGATACAGTGTATGTAGGGAATATGGTTCCTATAGGAGATACAGTGTATGCAGGGAATATGGTTCCTATAGGAGATACAGTGTATGTAGGGAATATGGTCCCTATAGGAGATACAGTGTATGTAGGGAACATGGTTCCTATAGGAGATACAGTGTATGTAGGGAATATGGTTCCTGTAAGAGATACAGTGTATGTAGGGAATATGGTTCCTATAGGAGATACAGTGTATGTAGGGAATATGGTCCCTATAGGAGATACAGTGTATGTAGGGAATATGGTTCCTATAGGAGATACAGTGTATGTAGGGAATATGGTTCCTATAGGAGATACAGTGTATGTAGGGAATATGGTCCCGATAGGAGATACAGTGTATGTAGGGAACATGGTCCCTATAGGAGATACAGTGTATGTAGGGAACATGGTTCCTATAGGAGATACAGTGTATGTAGGGAACATGGTTCCTATAGGAGATACAGTGTATGTAGGGAACATGGTTCCTATAGGAGATACATTGTATGTAGGGAATATGGTTCCTATAGGAGATACAGTGTATGTAGGGAATATGGTTCCTATAGGAGATACAGTGTATGTAGGGAGTATGGTCCCTATAGGAGGTACAGTGTATGTAGGGAATATGGTCCCTATAGGAGATACAGTGTATGTAGGGAATATGGTCCCTATAGGAGATACAGTGTATGTAGGGAACATGGTTCCTATAGGAGATACAGTGTATGTAGGGAATATGGTTCCTATAGGAGATACAGTGTATGTAGGGAATATGGTTCCTATAGGAGATACAGTGTATGTAGGGAATATGGTCCCAATAGGAGATACAGTGTATGTAGGGAATATGGTTCCTATAGGAGATACAGTGTATGTAGGGAATATGGTCCCTATAGGAGATACAGTGTATGTAGGGAACATGGTTCCTATAGGAGATACAGTGTATGCAGGGAATATGGTTCCTATAGGAGATACAGTGTATGTAGGGAATATGGTCCCTATAGGAGATACAGTGTATGTAGGGAATATGGTCCCTATAGGAGATACAGTGTATGCAGGGAACATGGTTCCTATAGGAGATACAGTGTATGCAGGGAATATGGTTCCTATAGGAGATACAGTGTATGCAGGGAATTTGGTCCCTATAGGAGATACAGTGTATGTAGTGAACATGGTTCCTATAGGAGATACAGTGTATGTAGGGAATATGGTTCCTATAGGAGATACAGTGTATGCAGGGAATATGGTTCCTATAGGAGATACAGTGTATGTAGGGAATTTGGTCCCTATAGGAGATACAGTGTATGTAGTGAACATGGTTCCTATAGGAGATACAGTGTATGCAGGGAATATGGTTCCTATAGGAGATACAGTGTATGTAGGGAATATGGTCCCTATAGGAGATACAGTGTATGCAGGGAATATGGTTCCGATAGGAGATACAGTGTATGTAGGGAATATGGTTCCTGTAGGAGATACAGTGTATGTAGGGAATATGGTCCCTATAGGAGATACAGTGTATGTAGGGAATATTTTTCCTATAGGAGATACAGTGTATGTAGGGAATATGGTCCCTATAGGAGATACAGTGTATGTAGGGAATATTGTTCCTATAGGAGATACAGTGTATGTAGGGAATATGGTTCCGAAAGGAGATACAGTGTATGTAGGGAATATTGTTCCTATAGGAGATACAGTGTATGTAGGGAATATGGTTCCTATAGGAGATACAATGTATGTAGGGAATATGGTTCCTATAGGAGATACAGTGTATGTAGGGAATATGGTTCCTATAGGAGATGCAATGTATGTAGGGAATATGGTTCCTATTGGAGATACATTGTATGTAGGGAATATGGTTCCTATAGGAGAGACAGTGTATGTAGGGAATATGGTTCCTATAGGAGATACATTGTATGTAGGGAATATGGTTCCTATAGGAGATACAGTGTATGTAGGGAATATGGTTCCTATAGGAGATACAGTGTATGTAGGGAATATGGTTCCTATAGGAGATACAATGTATGTAGGGAATATGGTTCCTATAGGAGATACATTGTATGTAGGGAATATGGTTCCTATAGGAGATACAGTGTATGTAGGGAATATGGTTCCTATAGGAGATACAGTGTATGTAGGGAATATGGTTCCTATAGGAGATACAGTGTATGTAGGGAATATGGTTCCTATAGGAGATACAGTGTATGTAGGGAATATGGTCCCGATAGGAGATACAGTGTATGTAGGGAACATGGTCCCTATAGGAGATACAGTGTATGTAGGGAACATGGTTCCTATAGGAGATACAGTGTATGTAGGGAACATGGTTCCTATAGGAGATACAGTGTATGTAGGGAACATGGTTCCTATAGGAGATACATTGTATGTAGGGAATATGGTTCCTATAGGAGATACAGTGTATGTAGGGAATATGGTTCCTATAGGAGATACAGTGTATGTAGGGAATATGGTCCCTATAGGAGGTACAGTGTATGTAGGGAATATGGTCCCTATAGGAGATACAGTGTATGTAGGGAATATGGTCCCTATAGGAGATACAGTGTATGTAGGGAACATGGTTACTATAGGAGATACAGTGTATGTAGGGAATATGGTTCCTATAGGAGATACAGTGTATGTAGGGAATATGGTCCCAATAGGAGATACAGTGTATGTAGGGAATATGGTTCCTATAGGAGATACAGTGTTTGTAGGGAATATGGTCCCTATAGGAGATACAGTGTATGTAGTGAACATGGTTCCTATAGGAGATACAGTGTATGCAGGGAATATGGTTCCTATAGGAGATACAGTGTATGTAGGGAATATGGTCCCTATAGGAGATACAGTGTATGCAGGGAATATGGTTCCGATAGGAGATACAGTGTATGTAGGGAATATGGTTCCTGTAGGAGATACAGTGTATGTAGGGAATATGGTCCCTATAGGAGATACAGTGTATGTAGTGAACATGGTTCCTATAGGAGATACAGTGTATGCAGGGAAAATGGTTCCTATAGGAGATACAGTGTATGTAGGGAATATGGTTCCTATAGGAGATACAGTGTATGTAGGGAATATGGTCCCTATAGGAGATACAGTGTATGCAGGGAATTTGGTCCCTATAGGAGATACAGTGTATGTAGTGAACATGGTTCCTATAGGAGATACAGTGTATGCAGGGAATATGGTCCCTATAGGAGATACAGTGTATGCAGGGAATATGGTCCCTATAGGAGATACAGTGTATGTAGGGAACATGGTTCCTATAGGAGATACAGTGTATGTAGGGAATATGGTTCCTATAGGAGATACAGTGTATGTAGGGAATATGGTCCCAATAGGAGATACAGTGTATGTAGGGAATATGGTTCCTATAGGAGATACAGTGTATGTAGGGAATATGGTCCCTATAGGAGATACAGTGTATGTAGGGAATATGGTTCCTATAGGAGATACAGTGTATGTAGGGAATATGGTCCCTATAGGAGGTACAGTGTATGTAGGGAATATGGTCCCTATAGGAGATACAGTGTATGTAGGGAATATGGTCCCTATAGGAGATACAGTGTATGTAGGGAACATGGTTCCTATAGGAGATACAGTGCATGTAGGGAATATGGTTCCTATAGGAGATACAGTGTATGTAGGGAATATGGTTCCTATAGGAGATACAGTGTATGTAGGGAATATGGTCCCAATAGGAGATACAGTGTATGTAGGGAATATGGTCCCTATAGGAGATACAGTGTATGTAGGGAATATGGTTCCTATAGGAGGGACATTGTATGTAGGGAACATGGTTCCTATAGGAGATACAGTGTATGTAGGGAATCTGGTTCCTATAGGAGATACAGTGTATGTAGGGAATATGGTTCCTATAGGAGATACAGTGTATGTAGGGAATATGGTTCCTATAGGAGATACAGTGTATGTAGGGAATATGGTTCCTATAGGAGATACATTGTATGTAGGGAATATGGTTCCTATAGGAGATACAGTGTATGTAGGGAATATGGTTCCTATAGGAGATACAGTGTATGTAGGGAATATGGTTCCTATAGGAGATACAGTGTATGTAGGGAATATGGTTCCTATAGGAGATACAGTGTATGTAGGGAATATGGTTCCTATAGGAGATACAGTGTATGTAGGGAATACTGTTCCTATAGGAGATACAGTGTATGTGGGGAATGTGGTTCCTATAGGAGATACAGTGTATGTAGGGAATATGGTCCCTATAGGAGATACAGTATATGTAGTGAACATGGTTCCTATAGGAGATACAGTGTATGTAGGGAATATGGTTCCTATAGGAGATACAGTGTATGTAGGGAATATGGTTCCTGTAAGAGATACAGTGTATGTAGGGAATATGGTTCCTATAGGAGATACAGTGTATGTAGGGAATATGGTCCCTATAGGAGATACAGTGTATGTAGGGAACATGGTTCCTATAGGAGATACAGTGTATGTAGGGAATATGGTTCCTGTAAGAGATACAGTGTATGTAGGGAATATGGTTCCTATAGGAGATACAGTGTATGTAGGGAATATGGTCCCTATAGGAGATACAGTGTATGTAGGGAATATGGTCCCTATAGGAGATACAGTGTATGTAGGGAACATGGTTCCTATAGGAGATACAGTGTATGTAGGGAATATGGTTCCTGTAAGAGATACAGTGTATGTAGGGAATATGGTTCCTATAGGAGATACAGTGTATGCAGGGAATATGGTTCCTATAGGAGATACAGTGTATGTAGGGAATATGGTCCCTATAGGAGATACAGTGTATGTAGGGAATATGGTTCCTATAGGAGATACATTGTATGTAGGGAACATGGTTCCTTTAGGAGGTACAGTGTATGTAGGGAATATGGTTCCTATAGGAGGTACAGTGTATGTAGGGAATATGGTCCCTATAGGAGATACAGTGTATGTAGGGAATATGGTTCCTATAGGAGATACAGTGTATGTAGGGAATATGGTTCCTATAGGAGATACAGTGTATGTAGGGAATATGGTTCCTATAGGAGATACAGTGTATGTAGGGAATATGGTTCCTATAGGAGATACAGTGTATGTAGGGAATATGGTCCCTATAGGAGATACAGTGTATGTAGGGAACATGGTTCCTATAGGAGATACAGTGTATGTAGGGAATATGGTTCCTGTAAGAGATACAGTGTATGTAGGGAATATGGTTCCTATAGGAGATACAGTGTATGCAGGGAATATGGTTCCTATAGGAGATACAGTGTATGTAGGGAATATGGTCCCTATAGGAGATACAGTGTATGTAGGGAACATGGTTCCTATAGGAGATACAGTGTATGTAGGGAATATGGTTCCTGTAAGAGATACAGTGTATGTAGGGAATATGGTTCCTATAGGAGATACAGTGTATGTAGGGAATATGGTCCCTATAGGAGATACAGTGTATGTAGGGAATATGGTTCCTATAGGAGATACAGTGTATGTAGGGAATATGGTTCCTATAGGAGATACAGTGTATGTAGGGAATATGGTCCCGATAGGAGATACAGTGTATGTAGGGAACATGGTCCCTATAGGAGATACAGTGTATGTAGGGAACATGGTTCCTATAGGAGATACAGTGTATGTAGGGAACATGGTTCCTATAGGAGATACAGTGTATGTAGGGAACATGGTTCCTATAGGAGATACATTGTATGTAGGGAATATGGTTCCTATAGGAGATACAGTGTATGTAGGGAATATGGTTCCTATAGGAGATACAGTGTATGTAGGGAGTATGGTCCCTATAGGAGGTACAGTGTATGTAGGGAATATGGTCCCTATAGGAGATACAGTGTATGTAGGGAATATGGTCCCTATAGGAGATACAGTGTATGTAGGGAACATGGTTCCTATAGGAGATACAGTGTATGTAGGGAATATGGTTCCTATAGGAGATACAGTGTATGTAGGGAATATGGTTCCTATAGGAGATACAGTGTATGTAGGGAATATGGTCCCAATAGGAGATACAGTGTATGTAGGGAATATGGTTCCTATAGGAGATACAGTGTATGTAGGGAATATGGTCCCTATAGGAGATACAGTGTATGTAGGGAACATGGTTCCTATAGGAGATACAGTGTATGCAGGGAATATGGTTCCTATAGGAGATACAGTGTATGTAGGGAATATGGTCCCTATAGGAGATACAGTGTATGTAGGGAATATGGTCCCTATAGGAGATACAGTGTATGCAGGGAACATGGTTCCTATAGGAGATACAGTGTATGCAGGGAATATGGTTCCTATAGGAGATACAGTGTATGCAGGGAATTTGGTCCCTATAGGAGATACAGTGTATGTAGTGAACATGGTTCCTATAGGAGATACAGTGTATGTAGGGAATATGGTTCCTATAGGAGATACAGTGTATGCAGGGAATATGGTTCCTATAGGAGATACAGTGTATGTAGGGAATTTGGTCCCTATAGGAGATACAGTGTATGTAGTGAACATGGTTCCTATAGGAGATACAGTGTATGCAGGGAATATGGTTCCTATAGGAGATACAGTGTATGTAGGGAATATGGTCCCTATAGGAGATACAGTGTATGCAGGGAATATGGTTCCGATAGGAGATACAGTGTATGTAGGGAATATGGTTCCTGTAGGAGATACAGTGTATGTAGGGAATATGGTCCCTATAGGAGATACAGTGTATGTAGGGAATATTTTTCCTATAGGAGATACAGTGTATGTAGGGAATATGGTCCCTATAGGAGATACAGTGTATGTAGGGAATATTGTTCCTATAGGAGATACAGTGTATGTAGGGAATATGGTTCCGATAGGAGATACAGTGTATGTAGGGAATATTGTTCCTATAGGAGATACAGTGTATGTAGGGAATATGGTTCCTATAGGAGATACAATGTATGTAGGGAATATGGTTCCTATAGGAGATACAGTGTATGTAGGGAATATGGTTCCTATAGGAGATGCAATGTATGTAGGGAATATGGTTCCTATTGGAGATACATTGTATGTAGGGAATATGGTTCCTATAGGAGAGACAGTGTATGTAGGGAATATGGTTCCTATAGGAGATACATTGTATGTAGGGAATATGGTTCCTATAGGAGATACAGTGTATGTAGGGAATATGGTTCCTATAGGAGATACAGTGTATGTAGGGAATATGGTTCCTATAGGAGATACAATGTATGTAGGGAATATGGTTCCTATAGGAGATACATTGTATGTAGGGAATATGGTTCCTATAGGAGATACAGTGTATGTAGGGAATATGGTTCCTATAGGAGATACAGTGTATGTAGGGAATATGGTTCCTATAGGAGATACAGTGTATGTAGGGAATATGGTTCCTATAGGAGATACAGTGTATGTAGGGAATATGGTCCCGATAGGAGATACAGTGTATGTAGGGAACATGGTCCCTATAGGAGATACAGTGTATGTAGGGAACATGGTTCCTATAGGAGATACAGTGTATGTAGGGAACATGGTTCCTATAGGAGATACAGTGTATGTAGGGAACATGGTTCCTATAGGAGATACATTGTATGTAGGGAATATGGTTCCTATAGGAGATACAGTGTATGTAGGGAATATGGTTCCTATAGGAGATACAGTGTATGTAGGGAATATGGTCCCTATAGGAGGTACAGTGTATGTAGGGAATATGGTCCCTATAGGAGATACAGTGTATGTAGGGAATATGGTCCCTATAGGAGATACAGTGTATGTAGGGAACATGGTTCCTATAGGAGATACAGTGTATGTAGGGAATATGGTTCCTATAGGAGATACAGTGTATGTAGGGAATATGGTCCCAATAGGAGATACAGTGTATGTAGGGAATATGGTTCCTATAGGAGATACAGTGTTTGTAGGGAATATGGTCCCTATAGGAGATACAGTGTATGTAGTGAACATGGTTCCTATAGGAGATACAGTGTATGCAGGGAATATGGTTCCTATAGGAGATACAGTGTATGTAGGGAATATGGTCCCTATAGGAGATACAGTGTATGCAGGGAATATGGTTCCGATAGGAGATACAGTGTATGTAGGGAATATGGTTCCTGTAGGAGATACAGTGTATGTAGGGAATATGGTCCCTATAGGAGATACAGTGTATGTAGTGAACATGGTTCCTATAGGAGATACAGTGTATGCAGGGAAAATGGTTCCTATAGGAGATACAGTGTATGTAGGGAATATGGTTCCTATAGGAGATACAGTGTATGTAGGGAATATGGTCCCTATAGGAGATACAGTGTATGCAGGGAATTTGGTCCCTATAGGAGATACAGTGTATGTAGTGAACATGGTTCCTATAGGAGATACAGTGTATGCAGGGAATATGGTCCCTATAGGAGATACAGTGTATGCAGGGAATATGGTCCCTATAGGAGATACAGTGTATGTAGGGAACATGGTTCCTATAGGAGATACAGTGTATGTAGGGAATATGGTTCCTATAGGAGATACAGTGTATGTAGGGAATATGGTCCCAATAGGAGATACAGTGTATGTAGGGAATATGGTTCCTATAGGAGATACAGTGTATGTAGGGAATATGGTCCCTATAGGAGATACAGTGTATGTAGTGAACATGGTTCCTATAGGAGATACAGTGTATGCAGGGAATATGGTTCCTATAGGAGATACAGTGTATGTAGGGAATATGGTCCCTATAGGAGATACAGTGTATGCAGGGAATATGGTTCCGATAGGAGATACAGTGTATGTAGGGAATATGGTTCCTGTAGGAGATACAGTGTATGTAGGGAATATGGTCCCTATAGGAGATACAGTGTATGTAGTGAACATGGTTCCTATAGGAGATACAGTGTATGCAGGGAAAATGGTTCCTATAGGAGATACAGTGTATGTAGGGAATATGGTTCCTATAGGAGATACAGTGTATGTAGGGAATATGGTCCCTATAGGAGATACAGTGTATGCAGGGCATTTGGTCCCTATAGGAGATACAGTGTATGTAGTGAACATGGTTCCTATAGGAGATACAGTGTATGCAGGGAATATGGTTCCTATAGGAGATACAGTGTCTGTAGGGAATTTGGTCCCTATAGGAGATACAGTGTATGTAGTGAACATGGTTCCTATAGGAGATACAGTGTATGCAGGGAATATGGTTCCTATAGGAGATACAGTGTATGTAGGGAATATGGTCCCTATAGGAGATACAGTGTATGCAGGGAATATGGTTCCGATAGGAGATACAGTGTATGTAGGGAATATGGTTCCTGTAGGAGATACAGTGTATGTAGGGAATATGGTCCCTATAGGAGATACAGTGTATGTAGGGAATATTTTTCCTTTAGGAGATACAGTGTATGTAGGGAATATGGTCCCTATAGGAGATACAGTGTATGTCGGGAATATTGTTCCTATAGGAGATACAGTGTATGTAGGGAATATGGTTCCGATAGGAGATACAGTGTATGTAGGGAATATTGTTCCTATAGGAGATACAGTGTATGTAGGGAATATGGTTCCTGTAGGAGATACAGTGTATGTAGGGAATATGGTTCCTATAGGAGATACAGTGTATGTAGGGAATATGGTTCCTATAGGAGATACAATGTATGTAGGGAATATGGTTCCTATAGGAGATACATTGTATGTAGGGAATATGGTTCCTATAGGAGATACAGTGTATGTAGGGAATATGGTTCCTATAGGAGATACAGTGTATGTAGGGAATATGGTTCCTATAGGAGATACAATGTATGTAGGGAATATGGTTCCTATAGGAGATACAGTGTATGTAGGGAACATGGTTCCTATAGGAGATACATTGTGTGTAGGGAATATGGTTCCTATAGGAGATACAGTGTATGTAGGGAATATGGTTCCTATAGGAGATACAATGTATGTAGGGAATATGGTTCCTATAGGAGATACAGTGTATGTAGGGAATATGGTCCCTATAGGAGATACAGTGTATGTAGGGTACATGGTTCCTATAGGAGATACAGTGTATGCAGGGAACATGGTTCCTATAGGAGATACAGTGTATGTAGGGAATATGGTTCCTATAGGAGATACAGTGTATGTAGGGAACATGGTTCCTATAGGAGATACAGTGTATGTAGGGAATATGGTCCCTATAGGAGATACAGTGTATGTAGGGAATATGGTTCCTATAGGAGATACATTGTATGTGGGGAATATGGTTCCTATAGGAGATACAGTGTATGTAGGGAACATGGTTCCTATAGGAGATACAGTGTATGTAGGGAATACTGTTCCTATAGGAGATACAGTGTATGTAGGGAATATGGTTCCTATAGGAGATACAGTGTATGTAGGGAATATGGTTCCTATAGGAGATACAGTGTATGTAGGGAATACTGTTCCTATAGGAGATACAGTGTATGTAGGGAATATGGTTCCTATATGAGATACAGTGTATGTAGGGAATATGGTTCCTATAGGAGATACATTGTATGTGGGGAATATGGTTCCTATAGGAGATACAGTGTATGTAGGGAATATGGTTCCTATAGGAGATACATTGTATGTGGGGAATATGGTTCCTATAGGAGATACAGTGTATGTAGGGAACATGGTTCCTATAGGAGATACAGTGTATGTAGGGAATACTGTTCCTATAGGAGATACAGTGTATGTAGGGAATATGGTTCCTATAGGAGATACAGTGTATGTAGGGAATATGGTTCCTATAGGAGATACAGTGTATGTAGGGAACATGGTTCCTATAGGAGATACAGTGTATGTAGGGAATACTGTTCCTATAGGAGATACAGTGTATGTAGGGAATATGGTTCCTATAGGAGATACAGTGTATGTAGGGAATATGGTTCCTATAGGAGATACAGTGTATGTAGGGAACATGGTTCCTATAGGAGATACAGTGTATGTAGGGAATACTGTTCCTATAGGAGATACAGTGTATGTAGGGAATATGGTTCCTATAGGAGATACAGTGTATGTAGGGAATATGGTTCCTATAGGAGATACAGTGTATGTTTGGAACATGGTTCCTATAGGAGGTACAGTGTATGTAGGGAATATGGTCCCTATAGGAGATACAGTGTATGTGGGGAATATGGTCCCTATAGGAGATACAGTGTATGTAGGGAATATGGTTCCTATAGGAGATACATTGTATGTAGGGAATATGATTCCTATAGGAGGTACAGTGTATGTAGGGAATATGGTTCCTATACGAGATACAGTGTATGTCGCGAATATGGTTCATTCTGCTTCAGAAACCCTGTGTAGTGATTAACTGTAATTGCAACATGGCAGGTGAAACTCATACTCTTGTATTTTGCTCACCGGTGACTAACTATAACTAGGAATAAGCAGTTGAAGGAGTTCACAAACTTAAGTACAGATGTCGGAGGCCATTTGGCCCACCTTGCTCATTATCCCATGGAACCCTGAAATCCCAATCAAAGTATCTGGCTGCCTCTTGAATGGCTCCAGATTGGGTGCTGGGTGCCCGTATCCTATCTCCTAGCCCACATTTAGTCCCATTTGCCCATCATCCCAGTGCTCGCTCACCTACATTGGCTCCAGGTCCCAAATTTAATATTCTCAGCCTTGTGTTTAAATCCCTCCACAGCCCCGCCCTCCCTCTCTCTGAAGCCGCCTCCAGTGCTGCATCCGCCCCCCCCAAAATTCTCCGTTCCTCTGGCACTGATCTCGTGCATCCCCTCCGCCTCTCCTTTTGCCCAACCATTAGTGGTCTTGCCTTCAGCAACCTAAGTCCCATTCTCTGGAATTTCCTCTCTAAATGTTCCACCTTCCTCTCCTTCCTCTAAGACTCTCCTTAAAACCTATCTCTTTGACCAAACTGATGGCCACCCCTCCTAATATCTCCTTCCACACCTCGACAGCCACTTTTCCCCTTATGCCTCCGTGATGTACCTTTGGGCATTTTTCCATGTTAAAAGTGTTTCTATAAATGCGGATACAAGGTGTTCAGGAAAGATAGGGAAGGAAAGAAAGGACAGGGTTGGCAGTATTGATTAAGGAGAATATTGCAGTGCTGGAGAGAGAGGATATCCTGGAGGGGTCAAGGACAGAATCGATTTGGTTAGAGTTAAGAAACAATCGAGGTGCCATTACACTACTGGGTGTATTCTACAGGCCACCAACTAGTGAGAAGGATATAGAGGAGCAAATTTGCAGGGAAATGAGGGAGGTGGAAAAGCCATAGATTAGTGATAACAGGGGACTTCAACTATCCTAATATAGACTGGTATTGTAATAATATAAGGGGTGAAGACGGGGAGGAATTTTTGAAGTGTGTTCAGGAGAACTTTCTTGACAAATACATTTCGGGCCCAACGAGGAAGGAGGCATTGCTGGACTTGGTTTTGGGGAATGAGGCGGGCCAAGTTGCGCAGGTGTCAATGGGGAAACATTTAGAGAACAGTGATCATAGTATCATAAGGTTTAGAATAGCAATGGAAAAGTAGATGGACCACTCTAAAGTAAAAATACTCATTGGAGGAGGGCCAATTTCAGAGGGGTTGTGAACACATCTGGCCCGGGTAAATTGGAATCAAAGATTGGCAGGCAAAACTGCAATTGAACAATGGGCCTTTAAAGAGGAGATGGATCGGGTACAGTCTAGGTACATTCCCACGAGGGGGAAAGGTAGGGCAACTAAAGCCAGAGCTCCCTGGATGACAAAAGAGATAGAGAGTAAGATGAAGCAGAAAAAAGGGGCGTATGACAGATATCAAGTTGATAAAACAAGTGAGAACCAGGCTGAATATAGAAAGTACAGAGGGGAAGTGAAAAAGGAAATAAGAGGGGCAAAGAGAGAGTATGAGAATAGACTGGCCGCAAACATAAAAGGGACATCCTAGACATGTAAATAGTAAACGGGTAGTAAGAGGAGGGATGGGGTCGATTAGGGACCATAAAGGAGATTTACTCATCGAGGCAGAGGGCATGGCCGAGGTACTAAATGAGTACTTTGTTTCTGTCTTTGCCAAGGAAGAAGATGCTGGCAGAGTATAATCTTCCAATCATCCTTCGATACAGGGGTGGTGCCAGAGGACTGGAGAATTCAAATGTTATACTCTTGTTCAAAAGAGGGTGTAAGGATAAACCCAGCAATTACAGGCCAGTCAGTTTAACTTCAGTGGTGGGAGATCTTTTAGAAACTATAATCCGGGACAGAATTAGCAGTCACTCGGATGAGTGTGGATTGATCAGGGAAAGCCAACACGGATTTGTTAAAGGCAAGTCATGTTTAACTAACTTGATAGAGTTTTTTGATGAGGTAACAGAGAGGGTAGATGAGGGCAATATGGTTGATATGGCGTATATGGACTTTCAAAAGACGTTTGATAAAGTGCTGCATAATAGGCTTATCATCAAGATTCAAGCCCATGGAATAAAAGGGGCAGTGGCAATATGGATACAGAATTGGCTAAGTAACAGGAAACAGAGAGTAGTGGTGAACGGTTGTTTTTTGGACTGGAGGGAGGTGTACAGTGGTGTTCCCCAGGGGGTCAGTGCTGGAACCATGGCTTTTCTTGATATATATTAATGACTTGGACTTGGATGTACAGGGCACAATTTCCAAATTTGCAGATGACACAAAACTTAGAAGGGTAGTGAACAGTGAGAACGATAGTGATGGACTTCAAGAGGATATAGAGAGGCTGGTGGCATGGGCGGACATGTGGCAGATGAAATTTAATGCAGAAAAATGCGAGTGGTTGTGGTTGATGTGGTGTATATGGACTCTCAAAAGTCATTTGATAAAGTGCTGCATAATAGGCTTATCATCAAGATTCAAGCCCATGAAATTAAAGGGGAAATAAATAGTGATGTCTTGAGGAGTGTACATATTACAGAGAGGGAGGTGCTGGAAGTCTTAACGCGCATCAAGGTAGATAAATCTCCGGGACCTGATGAAATGTATCCCAGGATGTTATAGGAGGTTAGGGAGGAAATTGCGGGTCCCCTAGCAGAGATATTTGAATCATTGACAGCTACAGGTGAGGTGCCTGAAGATTGTGCCTTTGTTGTGTAAATGTTGTGCCTTTGTTTAAGAAGGGCGGCAGGGAAAAGCCTGGGAACTACAGACCGGTGAGCCTGACATCTGTAGTGGGTAAGTTGTTAGAGGGTATTCTGAGGGACAGGATCTACAGGCATTTGGAGAGGCAGGGACTAATTAGGAACAGTCAGCATGGTTTTGTGAGAGGAAAATCATGTCTCACAAATTTGATTGAGTTTTTTGAAGGGGTAATCAAGAAGATAGATGAGGGCTGTGCAGTGGACGTGGTCTACATGGACTTCAGCAAAGCCTTTGACAAGGTACCGCATGGTAGGTTGTTACATAAGGTTAAATCTCATGGGATCCAAGGTGAGGTAGCCAATTGGATACAAAATTGGCTTGACGACAGAAGACAGAGGGTGGTTGTCGAGGGTTGTTTTTCAAACTGGATGCCTGTGTCCAGCGGTGTGCCTCAGGGATCGGTGCTGGGTCCGCTGTTATTTGTTATTTATATTAATGATTTGGATGAGAATTTAGGAGGCATGGTTAGTAAGTTTGCAGATGACACCAAGATTGGTGGCATTGTGGACAGTGAAGAAGGTTATCTAGGATTGCAACGGGATCTTGATAAATTGGGCCAGTGGGCCGATGAATGGCAGATGGAGTTTAATTTAGATAAATGTGAGGTGATGCATTTTGGTAGATCGAATCGGGCCAGGACCTACTCCGTTAATGGTAGGGCGTTGGGGAGAGTTATAGAACAAGGAGATCTGGGAGTACAGGTTCATAGCTCCTTGAAAGTGGAGTCACAGGTGGATAGGGTGGTGAAGAAGGCATTCGGCATGCTTGGTTTCATTGGTCAGAACATCGAATGCAGGAGTTGGGATGTCTTGTTGAAGTTGTACAGGGCATTGGTGAGGCCACACTTGGAGTACTGTGTACAGTTCTGGTCACCCTATTATAGAAAGGATATTATTAAACTAGAAAGAGTGCAGAAAAGATTTACTAGGATGCTACCGGGACTTGATGGTTTGACTTATAGGGAGAGGTTAGACAGACTGGGACTTTTTTCCCTGGAGAGTAGGAGGTTTAGGGGTGATCTTATAGAAGTCTATAAAATAATGAGGAGCATAGATAAGGTAGATAGTCAAAATCTTTTCCCAAAGGTAGGGGAGTCTATAACGCGAGGGCATAGATTTAAGGTGAGAGGGGAGAGATACAAAAGAGTCCAGAGGGGCAATTTTTTCACTCAAAGGGTGGTGAGTGTCTGGAACGAGCTGCCAGAGGCAGTAGTAGAGGCGGGTACAATTTTGTCTTTTAAAAAGCATTTGGACAGTTACATGGGTAAGATGGGTATAGAGGGATATGGGCCAAGTGCAGGAAATTGGGACTAGCTTAGTGGTATAAACTGGGCGACATGGACGTGTTGGGCCGAAGGGCCTGTTTCCATGTTGTAACTTCTATGATTCTATGATTCTAGTAGCATGGATACAGAATTGGCTAAGTAACAGGAAACAGAGAGTAGTGGTGAATGGTTGTTTTTCGGACTGGAGGGAGGTGTACAGTGGTATTCCCCAGGGGTCAGTGCTGGGACCACTGCTTTTCTTGATATATATTAATGACTTGGACTTGGGTGTACAGGGCACAATTTCCAAATTTGCAGATGACACAAAACTTGGAAGTGTAGTGAACAGTGAGAACGATAGTGATGGACTTCAAGAGGATATCGAGAGGCTGGTGGAATGGGCGGACACGTGGCAGAATGGTCGGAAGAACGAGGAGAGGCAATGTAAACTAAAGGGCAGAATTCTAAGAGGGGTACAGGAACAGAGAGATCTGGGGGTATATGAGCACAAATCATTGAAGGTGGCAGGGCAGGTTGAGAAAGTGGTTAATAAAGCATACGGGATCCTGGGCTTTATAAATAGAGGCATAGAGTACAAGAGTATGGAAGTCATGATGAACCTTTGTAAAACACTGATTTGGCCACTGCTGGAGTATTGTGTCCAATTCTGGGCACCGCACTTTAGGAAGGATGTGAAGGCCTTAGAGAGGGTGCAGAAGATTTACTGGAATGATTCCAGGGATGAGGAGCTTTAGTTCCGTGGATAGACTGGAGAAGCTGGGGTTGTTGTCCTTGGAACAGAGAAGGTTGAAAGGAGATTTGATCGGGGTATTCAAAATCATGAAGGGTCTCGACAGAGTAGATAGAGATAAACTCTTCCCATTGGTGGAAGGGTCAAGAACCAGAGGACATAGTTTCAAGGTGATTGGCAAAAGAACCAAAGGTGACTTGAGGAAAACTTTTTTACACAGCGAGTGGTTAGGATCTGGAATGCACTGCCCGAGGGGGTGGTGGAGGCAGATTCAATCATGGCCTTCAAAAGGGAACTGGAAAAAAATTTGCAGGGCTGCTGGGAAAGGGCGGGGGAGTGGGACTAGCTGGATTGCTTTCGCATAGAGCCGGCGCAGCCTCGATGGGCCAAATGGCCTCTTTTCATGCTGTAACCTTTCTATGATTGTATTATTCTATAAGTCGTTACAGATCTTTTCCTTCTCTGTGTTGAGAGGGAAAGGGTTCAGGCTCATTCTCCTCTGCTGTTTCCAAGCTGTTTACATAAAGATTTTGTTTTGTACTTAAACATCATCAGTTCCAATTACGCTGCTTCTTGGGTTGATAAATAAATCTGCGGGTAGCGTGCTGGGTTCAACCGGGGAAAGCCATTGCGTTGTTACTTCCTCATTCAGTACCAAATAAGGATTCTAAACAAAGGAACAGGGAAATTGAGAAAGGTTCAGTTAACTCTGCCACATTCTTTATCCAATTACAAATCACTCACCAAAGCATTTGGAATCAAAATGATTCTCAGAGCACCCGTTTCAGTCACTCTGATCTTCTGCTTTGTTGCTGGTGAGTACACTGGTAGGGAAATAGTGGGGAAATGCACTACTGTAACATGTGGCATGTTACTGAGATATGGACAGTTCGGAAAGGGCCCAGGGCCAAGCTTTGGTCTGTGGCTAGGCTTGACGGGGGTGGGTGGGGGCTCTAAGAGTTGGCTTTAGCAGTCCTGGGCTATGGTGGGAAAGAAAAATCAGCCGGAGGTCCTGTTCCCGATCGCTGTCCACAGAGGACTTGCGTGGACACGGAGTGAGGGCAGATTTGGGGCTTGGCTGTGTTAAGTCTCACAGTCAGATGGTGCAGCAATGCACACACACTGGCTCAGCTCACCCGTGAACAATGGCCACTTGGTCAAGGTACTGTAAGTAAGCCAGCACCCTGATATCGTTCCCCAGCCTGAGTTACCAGATCCCAGATATCCGTGGGACTGTACCCCAGATTCAGGAGTTACCAGATTCAGGGATGGACAGGAGGAAAAGGGGAAAAGGAGAAGTGAAATAGGAGTGCAGACAGAGAAAGGGACTGTGGAATGAAAGAGACTGGGCAGAGAGAGAGAGACTGGGACGAGAGAGAGAGTCTGTGGGCAGAGAGAGGGACTGTGGGCAGAGAGAGAGGGTCTGTGGGCAGAGAGAGAGAGACTGTGGGCGGAGCGAGGGAATGTGGGCAGAGAGAGAGAGACTGTGGGCAGAGAGAGAGACTGTGGAAGAGAGAGAGGGACTGTGGGCAGAGAGAGAGACTGTGGGCAGAGAGAGAGACTGTGGAAGAGAGAGAGGGACTGTGGGCAGAGAGAGGGACTGTGGGCAGAGAGAGAGACTGTGGGCAGAGCGAGGGAATGTGGGCAGAGAGAGAGAGACTGTGGGCAGAGAGAGAGACTGTGGGCAGAGAGAGAGGGACTGTGGGCAGAGAGAGGGACTGTGGGCAGAGAGAGAGAGACTGTGGGCAGAGAGAGAGACTGTGGGCAGAGCGAGGGAATGTGGGCAGAGAGAGAGAGACTGTGGGCAGAGAGAGAGACTGTGGGCAGAGAGAGAGGGACTGTGGGCAGAGAGAGGGACTGTGGGCAGAGAGAGAGGGACTGTGGGCAGAGAGAGAGACTGTGGGCAGAGAGAGAGACTGTGGGCAGAGAGAGAGACTGTGGGCGGAGCGAGGGAATGTGGGCAGAGAGAGAGAGACTGTGGGCAGAGAGAGGGACTGTGGAAGAGAGAGAGGGACTGTGGGCAGAGAGAGAGACTGTGGGCGGAGCGAGGGAATGTGGGCAGAGAGAGAGAGACTGTGGGCAGAGAGAGAGGGACTGTGGGCAGAGAGAGAGGGACTGTGGGCAGAGAGAGGGACTGTGGGCAGAGAGAGAGAGACTGTGGGCAGAGAGAGGGACTGTGGGCAGAGAGAGGGACTGTGGGCAGAGAGAGAGAGACTGTGGGCAGAGAGAGAGACTGTGGGCAGAGAGAGAGAGACTGTGGGCAGAGAGAGAGGGACTGTGGGCAGAGAGAGAGGGACTGTGGGCAGAGAGAGGGACTGTGGGCAGAGAGAGAGACTGTGGGCAGAGAGAGAGGGACTGTGGGCAGAGAGAGAGACTGTGGGCAGAGAGAGAGGGACTGTGGGCAGAGAGAGAGAGACTGTGGGCAGAGAGAGAGGGACTGTGGGCAGAGAGAGGGACTGTGGGCAGAGAGAGAGAGACTGTGGGCAGAGAGAGAGGGACTGTGGGCAGAGAGAGGGACTGTGGGCAGAGAGAGAGACTGTGGGCAGAGAGAGAGGGACTGTGGGCAGAGAGAGGGACTGTGGGCAGAGAGAGAGAGACTGTGGGCAGAGAGAGAGGGACTGTGGGCAGAGAGAGGGACTGTGGGTGGAGAGAGAGACTGTGGGCAGAGAGAGAGAGACTGTGGGCAGAGAGAGGGACTGTGGGCAGAGAGAGGGACTGTGGGTGGAGAGAGAGACTGTGGGCAGAGAGAGGGACTGTGGGCAGAGAGAGGGACTGTGGGTGGAGAGAGAGACTGTGGGCAGAGCGAGGGAATGTGGGCAGAGAGAGGGAATGTGGGCAGAGAGACAGAGAGAGACTGTGGACAGGGAGAGGGACTGTGGGCAGAGAGAGAGACTGTGGGCGGAGCGAGGGAATGTGGGCAGAGAGAGAGAGACTGTGGGCAGAGAGAGGGACTGTGGGTGGAGAGAGAGACTGTGGGCAGAGAGAGGGAGACTGGGAGGAAAGAGAGAGACTGTGGACAGAGAGAGGGAGACTGGGAGGAGAGAGAGAATGTGGGCAGAGAGAGAGACTGGGCAGAGAGAGAGAGACTGTAGACAGAGAGAGAGACTGTAGACAGAGAGAGAGACTGTGGGCAGAGAAACCGTGTACAGAGAGTGTGTACAGAGAGCGTGTGTACAGAGAGAGCGTATACTGAGAGAGCGTGTGCAGAGAGAGCATGTACAGAGAGCGTGTGCAGAGAGAGCGTGTACAGAGAGCGTGTACAGAGAGAGCGTGTACAGAGAGCGTGTGCAGAGAGAGCGTGTACAGAGAGAGTAGATGGTAATGTGGTGTTTACTTTGAGCTCAACCAAACTCTGCTGCCAGTATCGTAACCCGCACCAAGTCCCGTTCACCCATCATCTTTGTGCTCGCTGACCTACATTGGCTCCTGATCCAGGAACAACTCGATTTTAAAATTTTCATCCTTGTTTTCAAATCTCTCCATGGCTTCGCCCCTCCCTATCTCTGTAATCTCCGACAACCTTCCGAGATCTCTGCGCTCCTCCAATTCTGGCCTCTTGCGCATCCACCATTTTCATCACTCCACCATTGGCGGCCGTGCCTTCAGCAGTCTGGGCCCCTAAGCCCTGGATTTCCCTCCCTCAACCTCTCCGCCTCTCTCTCCCCCTTTAAGATACTTCTTAAAACTTACTTCTTTGACCAAACTTTTGGTCACCTGTCCTAATATCTCCTTTTGTGGCTCTTGACAAATTTTGTTTGATAACGCTGCTGGGAAGTGCCTGGGGCATTTTACTACGTTAAAGGCACTGTATAAATGCAAGTAGTTATTGCTTTGTTACTGGACTAATAATCCAGAGAACGTGAATTCAAATCCCACCATGGGCAGTTTGAGAATTTGAATTCAATTTAAAAATCTGGTATCAGTAAAAGTGACCATGAGCTGTCGGATTGTCGTTTGGTAAGGCAGCCAATTTTCATTCCGACCTTTTCCCCCAAAGCCCTTGTTTGGTAATATCTTACGGACAGTGCGCACTTTGTGAAAAGCAGAGAGCGCTGAGATCATGTGACGCTAGACATGGAGACAGGCAGCTCCTGACACTTTCCATGTGTAAAGACAGGATACTCCTGTCCGTCACTATTAATCGCCCAGTTAGACCACGCTTTCACATCGAGCAGGGGTCTCTGCAGAAGGAGTGTTATCACTGGGACGGGCTGCCTTCAGCCACAGAAATCTGTAAACGTTATACCATCGGACAGTCGTACTGGGGTGACATTCCACTGTGTTAATTTGCGACTATTTATTTTCCATCCCCCAGGGTAGCAGCAGCCGCTCCTGAATAAAGATTATGGGCTCGATTTCCGCACCCCTGATCGGGTGCGTTTGTGGCTGGGGGGCTACGAAAATTGGGGATTCCCAACTCGCCCACTTCCGGGTTCCCCAGTGACGCGCTGACAAACGTGCGCAGCCCCCGCATGTGAGACTCCCGCCGGTAATTAATGCTGGCGGGGTGCCTCTTAAAGTATTTATTTAGGTATTTCAGGTTGTCTGGAGACCTGGGGCTCAATTTTACCACCCGCTATCGGGTGCGTTTCCCGCGGGGGGGCTCCGAAAATCGGAGAATCCCGGCCCGGTAGCGGAGCCCCCCCCCCAGAACCCGCGCACTTCCGGGTTCCCCGCTGACGCGCTGGCGTGCGCGCGCAGCCCCCGCTGGTGGGAATCCCGCAGGCAATTAAAGCCAGCAGGATGCCACTTGACAATATTTAGTTAGGTATTTCAGGTCATTAACTGACCTGATTAAGGGACTATGTGGGATTTTAGAACAAAATGGGAATGTTTCCCACACTGGGGGAAACACTCCCAGCTCGAATGGACGTGTTGCAGCTGTCAGCCTGTAGCAGCTGCAAAGGTCCATTTGACAGGTGGGGTGGGGAGACCCTCACCCATTGCAGGAGGCCGCTCCGTCACTTGGGACAAAGTTTGGCCCCCACCACCCTCCTCCTGACAGTCAAAGTCACCAACTTGCACACTTACCCCGGGGTCCGGAGACATGTACCTACCTTGCGGACCCCCTCAGATGTACATCTTGCGGATGGGGGCCGCCGTAGCTGCAGTCATGACCTCCTCGGAGGGCGAACAGCATCACCAGCCTCACCAGCCTCGCCGGCCACCTCTGACACGTGGAGCTCCACAACACAGTGCTGTGACACATCCACCTGTACAGCAGGAGGGAGGGCAACCGCAGAGAGAGATGCGTCGCAGATGGCACTACCCTCGCCACAGATCCCACGGACCGAGGCTCAGCCTCCTGGACCTCTCTGAGCAGCACTGCACACGGAGGCTCAGAGTCACTCGACATGTAGCCGTGGACATCTGCAGCCTCTTTCATGCCAAGCTGCTCCCGGCTGGCCCGAGCACCATCTTCTTACCTGTCGCTGTCAAATTCACCACTGCCCTCAACAACTTCTCCTCCGCATCCTTCCAGGGTGCCACCAGGGACATCGCCGACGTCTCTCAGTCATCTGCACAAAAGAGCCCAGCAAATACACCTACACCCACTCTGCAGTGACACAATGGGTGGCATCAGTTGTGGGTCTTCATAGTGATCCTCAGGAAAGGGCATTATTGCACAAACCAGACAAGATTCGCGAAGACATGGCAGTAGTGGTGACAATATAATATGTAATGTGAGTTGGCTGCAGCACAGGTAGTGGCAGGTTGAATAAGGCTGACCGTGAAAGAGATGCATGAGAGGGTGAGTATGAGATAGAGCCATGAGATTGTATGAGGATTGGGTTGCGTGGTAGTGGTGGGATGAGTACTGGCGAGGTGAGTAAGTGCAGGTGAGATGAGGATGAGCTTTGAGTGGGTGTGAGGAGTGATGTGATAGAGTAGTGTTGGCAGTGCAGAAGGAGATGTGGGGTGTAGGGGGTGGTGGTGTGTGTCAGCTTCACCTCTGACTTCTGAGCGGTTCGAATCGCTCCCACTCCCTTGATTCTGGACCTTGGACTTATTTGGGGGTTGTGACAAAAGTGCAGCAGCCAACTGGTTTTGGTGCAAGAAACTTTGATCTTTATTCAAGAGAGGAAATACAACACAACAATCTTAACACTCTAATAAAATGGGGAACACTTCGGTACACACGAGGGAAATTACAGTAGAAAGATACCTCACCCCTCCCAATCCCACTATACTAGCTGAGTTGGGCTCTAAAGGACCAGAGATAATGCTCACCAAACGAATGGTGAGCTGGTTCGCGATTTCGGGGTTCGCTGTATGTGTTGGTTGGTGTTTGCCGTACTCCGGACGTGGTAGAGGACTTCAACTGTGTAGCTGGTCAGTCTTCGCGAGTCCGCTGATGCGGTAGGGTGTGTCTTGGATCTATCGGGTGAGTACCCACTTTTCTTCGTAAAGTGATAGGATTTAAAGTCTTTTGAGTAGAAACTCACCCAGGGGTAAGTCAGGAATAGATTGTAGAGTGGAAACTTTGCGGATCTTCGGTTTTCTCCCCAGTTGGTTTTCTTTGGTCGTGGTAGCCCAATATTACCTGGTTGGTTGGTGGTAATATTCGATTGGTTGTTTCGTAAGGCCCTTGTTGCCGCGAGGTGTCCGATGGTCACTGGGGCTGTTGCTCTGGTTTCTTCTTGTGTGTCGGCCTGCTTCTTGAGCTGCTGACCTTCTCTGTTGAACTTCTTTCTGTTGCCCCCTCGCCTGGTTGAACTGTTGTCTCCCGAGCTGTCGAACTCCTGTCTGAAAATTGATCTTCTTGAGAAAATGGGCCTTCAATTATACTAATTGAAGCCTCCTTATCTGCGCGCCAAATCTGACCCGGTTTATTGTAAGATTTTGGCTGGCTCGTTAAGAGTAACTTGTTTATGAAATGTGTGAAGTGGTTTCGGGTTGGTTTCATGAGTTGTTGAGCTCTTGCTTGATTGTAGTCATTGTGCTCAGGTTTCAAGTTTCCTGACTGGGCCTGAGATTTCCATGGAGTGGGTTGATTGAATTTGTTTCATGCATGTTTTGGATGGGTCCTGTAATTTGGGTGGGGACTGCTCTTCTGTGGGTCTATTGTCTGAATGTAAATGTCTGGTAGGGGCTGAGTGAGGTCACACAGTTCCCCAGACAGTTTGATTAACTCCAATACTCAAACCGTCTATTACGGATTGATCCCAACTCCTGTTGCAGCCTTTTTCCCCTTTACAAGCCCAAACATGCCTTTTTAGAATACCAAATCTTGTTTTTTGACCTTGAATCACCCTCTGTTAGGCCCAATATTTCATCACCCTGAAATGGTTAGAAAAGAGTCTAAAGTTCTTTTCTTTAGGGTTTTCCTACGAGTTTTGGGGGATCTGTGAATTTTGAGAATCTTACAGGGGTGGGGGCAGTGATGTGGTCGACGGAGTGTAGGGGAATGAGTAAGTGTACTCACTTCGGCTGACCTACTGAGGTCATTGAAGCGCCTCCTGCACTGTATGCAGGTGCGCGATATGTTGGTGGTGCAGGTGACCTCCTCTGCCACCTCGAGCCAGGCTTTCTTGGTGGCAGAGGCAGGCCACTTCCTCCCGCCCGCCGGGGGGAATATCTCTGTCCTCCCCCTCCTCCTCACCCCATCCAATAAGACCTGGAGTGAGGCATCATTAAACCTGGGAGCAGCCTTTCCCCTGGGCTGCTCCATGCTGTACTTTTGCCTATTTTCTGCAGCATCAGTCAGTGGAGGACTGCCCCTTTAAATAGGGCTCCTCCAGCTGACAGTGCCCGTCCACTGCGCAGCTTACCAGCGGGAAACCCGGAAGCCAAGGTAAGTGGCTCCAATTAGCCTGCGATTCCATGCGGAGCACACTGATTTCACTGGGCGCGTTCCCCATGCGCCCAGTCAACCTCCCACTGCGAACCTGCTGCCCTGCTAATATTGGGCCCTATAAATCATAGCTGCAGCTAAAGAGATGTTCATCCCTTTCTAATCTGTCGCCTGGAATTTCCGCGGGGATTCTCTGGCGGGACGTCAGCAGAATCGGGGAGAATCCCGTGAATATTCAAGGCTTCTAATCTGACACGGAGAGAGATCGTAAAAGTTGTTAAGTTACTGCCTTACCATTTGTTGTTTTTGTTCCGTGATTTCATGCTGTAAATGTTTACCTTTCTAGGGGCAGTGAATGACCCGATCCTTATTCAATCACCCCCAGTTATTACTGTGGTGAAGGGGCTGACTGTGCAGCTGTGGTGTGCCATGTATGATGCCTGTGTGAGTACAACCAATGTACACTGGTACCAGCAGAGGCCTGGGACAAAGTCCACATGGGTGATAAGTTTACAACCCACCCCTATTTGGAAAAGAGGTTTCCCTCATCGATTTTGGCCTTCCAGAGAAGTCGCCAGGAACATATACCTTCTGACCATCAGAGACGTGCAGCCCAGTGACACCGCTCTCTATACCTGCAGTGTGTGGGGCCGTGTCTCTGGAGCAGGAACTCGGCTGAATGTAACCAGTAAGTAAATGTTAGCTCACACTCACAGTAACAATAATGAACGGTGTTTCTGGATATTCAAATAAAAAGCACAGACTATTGGATTGGATCTTAACACAGGAACTGTGTATTGGGACGAGCTGGGTTTGGCTAAATGCCCTTTCTTGTTACTAATTCTTTTGTCATCTTTGCCAGGGAAGCTCCTAGTCTATATTAGAAACTTTTAATTTGAGATACGCAAGAAATAAGGTCCCTGATGGCTGACTGGGTAAATGCATTTCTTGCTGTGGTACTGAGCCCCACTAAGGGCTAAGTACAATTCTTGGTCTCTGAGTCAGCTGATCTCACCCAGTATGATTCTGAGTCTTACCACGAGGAAAGGCCAAGGTACAACCCCAGGTCTATGATGAGGTAGAGGATCTCCCTCAGTGTATTAAAGCAGGAAAGGCCGAGGTACAGTCACTCGTTTGTTCTACGTTATTCAGTGCTCCTTTGTGTAAAGACCATCTGTTTTCTTCCTGATCTTTTCTAGGAACATAGGAACAGGAGTAGGCCATTCAGCCTCTCGTGCCTGCTCCACCATTTGATAAGATCATGGCTGATCTGCAGTCCCACCTTTAAAGAGATCTATGGTCCAGGAATTCAGGCATGGGGAGGAGGGGGGGTGCAGTGCAGATATTGTTTTGTCTGAATCAGTAATAAACTAACCCCAGTGCTTCAGTATGGTCATCTGTTCTCTCTTGTTAAACCCTATCCCGTGCTTCCTATGCTGATCCTTCAGATTGCTTATGTTTTTTCCTAATGTGCAGGTGCTCCCGTTATTATCCAGTCTCCGAGCCTGGAACGTGTCACAGAGGGTCAGACAGCCCGGTTACAGTGCACCATACAGAAGGCCACAGTGAGAGACACCGATGTCCACTGGTACCGGCAACTACCAGGGCAAGATATGGAGTGGGTTTTAACACACGATGTAATGAACAACACACGAGGGGGCCCAGGGTTCACTGACCGTTTCCAGCCTTCCAGAGACATCGCCAATAACAGCTTCATTCTGACAATCACAAACGTGCAGCCCAGTGACACTGCCGTCTATTACTGTAAAGTGTGGGGAGATATCAGTGGGAATGGAACCCAGCTCAATATAACCAGTAAGTACAATTTACAATATATTAGTTTAAATTACTATATATGCAGTTAGAATATGCCATGTTCTGTTCTAAAGTTATATAAAAGTGAAAAGGATATAAAATACCAAAAGAGCTCAGACTTTTCAAAAAATGGACCTTACAAAAAGCGGTGATATAAAATGAGAATCTGGACTTTGTTTCACCGTTACTGTTTGGAGGAAATGTGGGTACCCAGCATCCCGTGCCCTCTCTGTCCTGCTGTGATATATCTGAAAGTATTGGTTCAGTTTACTTTCTCTGTCCCTTTAAATATCTTATATACCCTTGTGAGATAAAGTTGAACACGGACCAAATGCTGGAATATGGGATTAGAGTAGACAGGGCTTGATGGCCGGCGCGGACACGATGGGCCGAAGGGCCTCTATCCGTGCTGTATAACTCTATGACTCTATGACCTCAGATTTCTATAAAGTCGGAGGGTTGGGGGCAGAGTTGGAGTTGGGTTTCGAGCAGGAAGTGACGGAATTTGGTGGGAGGACCAAAGATATGATAGAAGACATTTGTTTTAGGAGCCAAGGAGAGAGTGCGGACTATGATACGTGAGTGAAAAGGAATTCTAAACGTGGGTGGGCTGAGCCTGTGGAGGGATTTAATGAGGAGAAAGATGTTCAAATGGAAGGCAAGATGAGCCAGTAGTGAGACTGGGGGTTGACGAGTTTATGGGACTCTGTGTGGGAGAGGACTCGGGCTGCACAGTCTGAATTAGCAGAAGCTTGTGAATGGTAGAGGACAATGAGGAAAATATTTTGGTAATTGATCATTAAAAGATGCTCTTGTGGATTCAGAGGGGCTGTTCTGGATTAGGAGGGGCTGTTCTGGATTAGGAGGGGCTGTTCTGGATTAGGAGGGGCTGTTCTGGATTAGGAGGGGCTGTTCTGACATAGAAACATAGAAAATAGGAGCAGGAATAGGCCATTCGGCCCTTCGAGCCTGCTCCGCCATTCAATATGATCATGATGTGGAGATGCCGGTGATGGACTGGGGTTGACAATTGTAAACAATTTTACAACACCAAGTTATAGTCCAACAATTTTATTTTGAAATCCACAAGCTTTCGGAGGCTTCCTCCTTCCTCAGGTGAATGTGGAACTGAAATCCTCGAACCTTTCGCATTTATAAATCACAGAACAATGCCTGGTGATTACAGAGAGTCTTTTCAACTGCCCGTTGCCAAGGCAACCAAAGTGTTCAGACAGATAGGTGTTACCTACAGGGCCACCGAATATACAAACGGCCAGAACAAAAAAAACAGAGAGAGAGGCAGAAACATAGAAACATCCGGAAGGAAAAGACAGCAATTGACCCGTTATATTAAAAACAGATAACATTTGTTCGCTGGTGGGGTAACGTGTAGCGTGACATGAACCCAAGATCCCGGTTGAGGCCGTCCTCATGGGTGCGGAACTTGGCTATCAATTTCTGCTCGACGATTTTGCGTTGTCGTGTGTCTCGAAAGCCGCCTTGGAGTACGCTTACCCGAAGGTCGGTGGCTGAATGTCCTTGACTGCTGAAGTGTTCTCCGACTGGGAGGGAACCCTCCTGTCTGGCGATTGTTGCGCGGTGTCCGTTCATCCGTTGTCGCAGCGTCTGCATGGTCTCGCCAATGTACCATGCTCTGGGGCATCCTTTCCTGCAACGTATGAGGTAGACAACGTTGGCCGAGTCACAGGAGTATGAACCATGCACCTGGTGGGTGGTGTCCTCTCGTGTGATGGTGGTACCTGTGTCGATGATCTGGCATGTCTTGCAGAGGTTACCGTGGCAGGGTTGTGTGGTGTCGTGGACGCTGTTCTCCTGAAAGCTGGGTAATTTGCTGCGAACGATGGTCTGTTTGAGGTTGGGTGGCTGTTTAAAGGCGAGTAGTGGAGGCGTGGGGATGGCCTTAGCGAGGTGTTCGTCGTCATCGATGACATGTCGAAGGCTGCGAAGAACATGGTGTAGTTTCTCCGCTCCGGGGAAGTACTGGACGACGAAGGGTACTCTGTTGGTTGTGTCCCGTGTTAGTCTTCTGAGGAGGTCTATGCGATTTTCCGCTGTGGCCCGTCGGAACTGTCGATCGATGAGTCGAGCGTCATATCCTGGGAGAGTACCCTTCGTCGTCCAGTACTTCCCCGGAGCGGAGAAACTACGCCATGTTCTTCGCAGCCTTCAACATGTCATCAATGACGACGAACACCTCGCTATGGCCATCCCCACACCTCCACTACTCGCCTTTAAACAGCCACCCAACCTCAAACAGACCATCGTTCGCAGCAAATTACCCAGCTTTCAGGAGAACAGCATCCACGACACCACACAACCCTGCCACGGTAACCTCTGCAAGACATGCCAGATCATCGACACAGATACCACCATCACACGAGAGGACACCACCCACCAGGTGCATGGTTCATACTCCTGTGACTCGGCCAACGTTGTCTACCTCATACGTTGCAGGAAAGGATGCCCCAGAGCATGGTACATTGGCGAGACCATGCAAACGCTGCGACAACGGATGAACGGACACCGCGCAACAATCGCCAGACAGGAGGGTTCCCTCCCAGTCGGAGAACACTTCAGCAGTCAAGGACATTCAGCCACCGACCTTCGGGTAAGCGTACTCCAAGGTGGCCTTCGAGACACTCGACAACGCAAAATCGTCGAGCAGAAATTGATAGCCAAGTTCCGCACCCATGAGGACGGCCTCAACCGGGATCTTGGGTTCATGTCACGCTACACGTTACCCCACCAGCGAACAAATGTTATCTGTTTTTAATATAACGGGTCAATTGCTGTCTTTTCCTTCCGGATGTTTCGATGTTTCTACCTCTCTCGCTCTGTTTTTTTAATTGGCATCTCCACATCATCTGTTTTTTTAGTTCTGGCCGTTTGTATATTCGGTGGCCCTGTAGGTAACACCTATCTGTCTGAACACTTTGGTTGCCTTGGCAACGGGCAGTTGAAAAGACTCTCTGTAATCACCAGGCATTGTTCTGTGATTTATAAATGCGATAGGTTCGAGGATTTCAGTTCCACATTCACCTGAGGAAGGAGGAAGCCTCCGAAAGCTTGTGGATTTCAAAATAAAATTGTTGGACTATAACTTGGTGTTGTAAAATTGTTTACAATATGATCATGGCTGATCCTCTATCTCAATACCATATTCCCGCTCTCTCCCCATACCCCTTGATGCCTTTTGTGTCTAGAAATCTATCTAGCTCCTTCTTAAATATATTCAGTGACTTGGCCTCCACTGCCTTCTGTGGTAGAGAATTCCACTGGTTCACCACCCTCTGAGTAAAGAAATTTCTCCTCATGTCAGTCCCAAATGTCCTACCCCATATCCTGAGACTGTGACCCCTCGTTCTGGACCCCCCAGCCAGGGGAAACATCCTCCCTGCATCCAGTCTGTCTAACCCTGTCACAATTTTATATGTTTCAATGAGATCCCCTCTCATTCTTCTAAACTTGAGTGAATATAGGCCGAGTCGACCCAATCTCTCCTCATACGACAGTCCTGCCGGGAATCAGTCTGGTGAACCTTTGCTGCACTCCCTCTATGGCAAGTATATCCTTTCTTAGGTAAGGAGACCAAAACTGCTCACAATACTCCAGGTGTGGTCTCACCAAGGTCCTGTATAACTGCAGTAAGACATCCTTGCTCCTGTACTCAAATCTTCTTGCAATGAAGGCCAGCACACCATTTGCCTTCCTAACTGTTTGCTGCACCTGCATGTTTCAAACAGTGTGAGGGGCACAGAGGGTGCAAAATTCTTGATCGGTGTCCAGGAGAACTTTTTTAGCCAGTACATGACAAGCCCAACAAGAGGGGATGCAATTCTAGATTTAGTCCTGGGAAATGAAGATGGGCAAGTGGGTGAAGTGACAGTGGGTGACCATATTGGGGATAGTGACCACAATTCAGTTAGTTTTAGCATTATTATGGAAAAGGACAGTTAAATCAGGAGTAAACGTTTTAAGTTGGGGGAAGGCAAATTTTGCAGAACGAAGAGGTGATTTGGCAGAAGTGGACTGGACACAATTATTTGAGGAGAAATCAGTGGCAAGCCAGTGGGAGGCAATAAAAAGTGAAACTCTACGGGTACAATGCAGACACGTCCCCTCAAAGAAAAAGGGTGGCACTGCCAAATTTAGAGCCCCCTGGTTGTCCAGAAGTATACGGGGCAAGATAAAGCAGAAAAAGGAAGCTTATGACTGTCACAGAAAACTAAATACTGCAGAATGCCTAGAGGAGTATAGAAAGTACAGGGATGACATAAAAAAGGAAAGCAAAGAGAGGGCATGAAAAAATATTAGCCAGTAAGATTAAAGAAAACCCAAAGATGTTTTATCAGTACATCAAGAACAGGAGGATAGCTAAGGAAAAGGTGGGACCTATCAGGGATGATAAGGGTAACTTGTGTGTAGAAGCAGAGGATGTGGGTAGGGTTTTAAATGAATATTTTGTCTCCGTATTCACAAAGGAAAGGGATGATCCGGACATAGTAGTTAAAGAGGAGAGGTGTGAAATATTGGATAAGGTAAACATAACGAGAGAGGAAGTACTAGAGGGACTGGAATCCTTGAAAGTTGATAAGTCACCAGGGCCGGATGGATTGTTTCCTAGGCTATTGAAGGAAGCCAGGGAGGAAATAGCGGATGCTCTGAGGATCATTTTCCAATCCTCACTAGATACAGGGGAGGTACCGGAGGACTGGAAGACTGCAAACATAGTACCATTGTTTAAAAAGGGTACAAGGGAAAGGCCGAACAATTATAGGCCGGTCAGTCTTACCTCGGTGGTGGGCAAATTATTAGAATCAATACTGAGAGATAGGATAAACTGTCACTTGGAAAGGCATGGTTTAATCAGGGATAGTCAGCATGGATTTATTCAGGGAAGGTCATGCCTTATAAATCTGATTGAATTCTTTGAGGAAGTGACAAGGAGGATTGATGAGGGTAGTGCAGTGGATGTTGTCTACATGGATTTTAGTAAGGCATTTGACAAGGTCCCACATGGCACACTGGTCAGAAAGGTAAAAGCCCATGGGATACAGGGAAATGTGGCAAATTGGATCCAAAATTGGCTCAGTAACAGAAAACAAAGGGTAAAAGTCAATGGATGTCTTTGTAAATGGAAATCTGTTTCCAATGGTGTGCCACAGGGCTCAGTGTTGGGTCCCTTGCTGTTTGTGGTACATATTAATGATTTGGACTGGAATGTAGGGGGCATGATTGGAAAATTTGCAGACGACACAAAAATTGGCCGTGTAGTTGATAGTGAAGAGGATAGCTGTAGACTCCAAGAAGATATCAATGGGTTGGTGGAGTGGGCGGAAAAGTGGCAAATGGAGTTCAACCCGGAGAAGTGTGAGGTAATGCACTTAGGGAGGGCAAACAGTAAAAGGGAATACACAGTAAACGGGAATATATTGAGAAGGGTAGAGGAAGTGAGAGACCTTGGAGTGCATGTGCACAGGTCCCTGAAGGTGGCAGTACAGGTAGATAAGGTTGTGAAGAAGGCATACGGAATGCTCTCCGTTATTAGCCGAGGCATAGAATACAAAAGCAGGGATGTAATGATGGAACTGTATAAAACGCTGGTAAGGCCACAGCTGGAGTATTGTGCGCAGTTCTGGTCACCACATTACAGGAAGGACGTAATTGCTCTGGAGAGAGTGCAGAGAAGATTTACAAGAATATTGCCAGAGCTTGAAAATTGCAGCTACAAGGAGAGATTGGATAGGCTGGGGTTGTTTTCCTTGGAGCAGAGGAGGCTGAGGGGTGACTTGATTGAGGTGTACAAAATTATGAGGGACCCAGATAGAGAATTGCAGCTACGAGATTGGATAGGCTGGGATTGTTTTCCTTGGAGCAGAGGAGGCTGAGGGTTGACTTGATTGAGGTGTACAAAATTATGAGGGGCCCAGATAGAATAGACAGGAAGTATCTGTTTCCCCTAGCGGAGAGTTCAAGAACTAGAGGACATAGATTTAAGCTGATTGGTGGAAGGATTAGAGGGGACATGAGGAAAAGCTTTTTTACCCAGAGGGTGGTGGGTGTATGGAATTCGCTGCCCGAATTGGTGGTTGAGGCAGGGATACTCAACTCTTTTAAAAAGTACCTGGACCTGCACCTAAAGTGCTGTAAGCTGCAGGGCGACGGACTGGGTGCTGAAAGGTGGGATTAGAATGGGCACCCGGTTGTTCTTCGAACCGGTGCGGACACGATGGGCCGAATGGCCCCCTTCTGTGCTGTATCTTTTCTATGGTTCTAGGGTTCTAAGTTTGCTTTCAGTGACTGGCGTACAAGGACACCCAAGTCCCTTTGTACATCAACATTTCCCAATCTATCACCATTTAAATATTACTCTGCCTTTCTGTTTTTCCTTCTGAAGTGGATAACTTCACTTTTATCCACATTGTACTGCATCTGCCATGTATTTGCCCACTCACTCACTTATCTAAATCGCCTTGAAGCCGCTTTACATCGTCCTCACAACTTACGATCCCACCTAGTTTTGTGTCTCAGCAAACTTGGAAATATTACATTTGATTCCCTCATCCAAATTATTGATATATATTGTGAATAGCTGGGGCCCAAGTACTGATCCCTGTGGTGCCCCACTCGTCACTGCCTGCCACCCGAAAAAGACCCATTTATCCCTACTATCTGTTAACCAATTTTCAAACCATGCCAGTATATTACTGCCAATCCCATGTGCTTTAATTTTGCACACTAACCTCTTATGTGGGACTTTATCAAAGGCCTTCTGAAAATCCAAATAAACCACATCCAATGGTTCTCCCTTATCTATTCTACCAGTTACATCCTCAAAAAACTCCAGTAGGTTTGTCAAACATGATTTCCCTTTCATAAATCCATGTTGACTTTGTCTAATCCTGTCGATATTTTCTAAATGTCCTGTTATCACATCCTTTATAATAGATTCTAGCATTTTCCCTACTACTGATGTTGGGCTAACCGATCTGTCGTTCCCTGTTTTCTCTCTTCCTCCTTTTTTAAATAGTGGGTTTACATTTGCCACCCTCCAATCTGCAGGAATTGTTCCATAATCTATAGAATTTTGGAAGATGACAACTAATGCATCCACTATTTCCATAGCTACCTCTTTTAGTACTCTAGAATGCAGATTATCAGGTCCTGGGGATTTATTGGCTTTCAGTCCCATTAATTTCTCCAGCACTATTTTTTTACTAATACTAATTTCCTTTAATTCCTCCTTCTCACTAGTCCCTTGGTTCCCTAGCATTTCTGGGAAGTTATTTGTGTCCTTTTCCGTGAAGACAGAACCAAAGTATTTGTTTAATTGCTCTGCCATTTCATTGTTCCCCATTATAAATTCTCCCATTTCTGACTGTAAGGACCTACATTTGTCTTCACTAATCTTTTTCTTTTTACGTACTTGTAGAAGCTTTTACAGTCCACTTTTATGTTCCTTGCAAGTTTACTCTCGTACTCTATTTTTCCCCTCTTAATTAATCTCATGGTCCTTTCTTGCTGAATTCTAAACTGCTCCCAATCCTCAGGCTTGCTACTTTTTCTGGCAACTTTATATGACTCCACTTTGGATCTAATACTATCCTTAATTTATTTTGTTAGCCATGGTTGGGTCACTTTTCTTTTTGTGTTTTTGCACCAGAAACGAATGTATAATTGTTGCAATTCATGCATTCGTTCCTTAAATGTTAGCCATTGCCTATCCACCGTCATGCCTTTTAATGAAGCTTCCCAATCTATCATAGCCAACTCACTCCTCATACCTTTGTAGTTTCCTTTGCTTAGATTTAGGACTCTAGTTTCGGATTGGACTGCTTCACTTTCCATCTTAATGAAGAATTCTATCATGTTATGGTCACTCTTCCCTAAAGGACCCCACACAACAATATTATTAATTAATCCCTTCTCATTACACAATACCCAATCTAGGATAGCCTGTTCCCTGCTTGGCTCCTCAATGTACTGGTCTAAAAAACCATCTCGTACACAGTCCAGGAATTCATCCTCTGCAGTATTATTGCTAATTTGGTTTGGCCAGTCTATTTGTAGATTAAAGTCACCCATGATTACTGTAGTACCGTTGGGTTAAGAGGGGCTGTTCTGTGTTAACAGGGGCTGTTCTGTGTTAAGAGGGGCTGTTCTGTGTTAACAGGGGCTGTTCTGTGTTAAGAGGGGCTGTTCTGTGTTAAGAGGTGCTGCTATGTTATCCTGTGTATGGAAGGTAATGCCATGAATGAAACCGGCAACTGACTTTACACAGAATACTCAGACAATGAAAATACACTCACAAGATCCTTGAAAATGGCCCTTTTTCTTTCTTATAGGACCTGGGCTGCTCCCATCCAGACTCCACTGACCTGTGACAAATGCAGCACTCCCTCAGCACTGCCCCTCCGACAGTGCAGCACTCCCTCAGCACTGCCCCTCCGACAGTGCAGCACTCCCACAGTACTGACCCTCCGACAGTGCAGCACTCCCACAGGACTGCCCCTCCGACAGTGCAGCACTCCCACAGTACTGACCCTCCGACAGTGCAGCACTCCCACAGTACTGACCCTCCGACAGTGCAGCACTCCCACAGTACTGCCCCTCCGACAGTGCAGCACTCCCACAGTACTGACCCTCCGACAGTGCAGCACTCCCACAGGACTGCCCCTCCGACAGTGCAGCACTCCCACAGTACTGACCCTCCGACAGTGCAGCACTCCCTCAGCACTGCCCCTCCGACAGTGCAGCACTCCCACAGGACTGCCCCTCCGACAGTGCAGCACTCCTACAGGACTGCCCCTCCGACAGTGCAACACTCCCTCAGTACTGCCCCTCCAACAGTGCAGCACTCCCTCAGTACTGTCCCTCCAACAGTGCAACACTCCCTCAGTACTGACCCTCCGACAGTGCAACACTCCCTCAGTACTGACCCTCTGACAGTGCAACACTCCCTCAGTACTGACCCTCCGACAGTGCTGCACTCCCTCAGTACTGACCCTCCGACAGTGCAACATTCCCTCAGTACTGACCCTCTGACAGTGCAACACTCCCTCAGTACTGACCCTCCGACAGTGCAGCAGTCCCTCAGTACTGAGGGATTAATGTAAACTCAAATGAGTCAGCATTTGGCCTGGTCCCACTACAGATAAAGGGACCTGATGGAGGCAGTAGATGTTTGTGAACCGAGTTCAGTGTTCCCCAGTGATCTATGTTTCTTACTGATGCTGCAGTCACCATATCTTCTGGATATGTTACAGAACAGTCGTCTTCCCATGAAATGGTTTGGTCTTCAAAGGTTATTGGGGCTGTCACAGGCTCCCTCCTGGGATTACTTATCCTAATCTGTGTTCTTGTGGCAATATTCTACATACGACCATGGATTTGTTTCACCAGCACTGCAAAACCAGATGGGTAAGTATCACACCTGTGTTATGATCATTTTTAAACCCGTCCCCTGAAATGATTGGTACACATATGAGATGCTGATAAGACTCGACGCCTGGGGCAGGACCTTGCCCAGCAGGACTGCAGATCGGAGGATTGATTGGCCTTAATTCCTGGAAGATTGGGCGTGTTGAGAACCACGTGCATTCCCACTGCACCCAATTCATATCAACACACGCAAAAAAAACAGCTGATCAATCGGGCCTGTCGCACCCTGGTATGGTGAAGCTCAGCACATCACCCCCACATCTCTCCCCTACACACCCAGGGAACCGCCCAATCTCCTGGGAGAGGCAAAAAAAAACACAGAAAGAAACCTTGGGCCTGTTTAAGAAATAAAACCTCTATGAAACAAAAGTATACTGGAAATAATGTTAATCCAGAGTTCTACTCTCTCTCTCTGCCTCTGTCTCTGTCTCTCTCTCTGCCTCTGTCTGTCTCTCTCTGTCTCTCTCTCGCTCTCTCTCTCTGTCTCTCTCTGCCAGCACCAGGCTCAATCCCCGGGAGTCTGACCGTGGGTGAGGAGAGGGAGCTCAGCCTTTCCTCTCTGGGTCCAGAGACAGCCTGCCAGCACCAAGCTCAGTCTCTGGGGGTCTAAGCATGGGTGAGGAGAGGGAGCTCAGCCTTTCCTCGTGGGGTCCAGAGGAGCACTCCTGCTTCACCAAGTGCCACTAAGGAAAGTTTCTTGACTTACCTTTACAGAGCTTTCTCTCCCCTTGAATGGGGGCACCAGCAATGGCTATCACCATTCACTAGGCCATTAAAATGCCATCATGGATGTTATAGGACCCCGATTAGCATATATTAATGAGGCGGGCACCTAACTAAAGGACCCAGTAAAGATGCTGGGCTGGACTGGAGCGGGAACAGGACAGTAAGTCTTTCCATAGCTATGGCCAGCGCAAGTTGAAGTTCCCCCCTCTCTCTCTCATTCTTTTTCCCTCGGTTGTTCTCTCTTTCTCCCCTGCTCGCACCCTTTCTACCTCTTCCACTCACTCTTTCTCATTCTTTCTCTATCTCTCTTAGCCTTTCTCTCTTTCGCTCTTAATCCTTCTCTCTTGCTCTTTCTCACTCTTTGTTTCTCGTTCTTTTTCAATTTTTCTCTCGCTCTCTCACTCCTTTCCTCTGTGCTCCCTCACTTTCTCCCACTCTCTCTCATTTTCTTTCCCCCTCACTTTCTCTTATTATTTCTCTCTCTAATTCTTTCTTCACTCTTGCTCTTTCTGTGCTCTCTTTTTAAGCGTGACAGGCCTTGTATGTGTTATAAAGAAGCCAAGACTCTTGTTCTCTCTGATCTCTTTCTCTATATATCTGGGGGCTTTATACTTATTGGGGGTCATTTTCACCATCATTGCCCGGGCAGTAATCTGGCAGCCGATCGCCCACTCATTGGGTAACTCGCCCTAATTTTTATTGGATTGAAACGAATGGGATGAGAATCGGGTGGGTTCTACAATAGGAGGGTGATCAATCTGTCCGTTTACTGCCCAGTCGTTGGATGAGACAGTTACCCCCATTGTGTTGGTTAGATGTACAGGAGAGCATTGTTCTGTAGTAAAGATGCTGCAAATTAACCCATGTGTTTATCTGGTGTGCGACATTTATTTAGGGCCCCGGATGCAGAGCCGGAAGCCATATATTCAAATGTGGATGGTAAGAGAATCAATTCTGTACTTACTGTCGCACATGGAGTGGTTTTGAATTCAAGAGATGATTCCAAGTACAGATAGTTGCGCCAAACATTGATCGCAGCCTCGATCGGCCCAGGTGACCGCCAGCAGGGTAGGGAGGGGAGGGGGGTCGCGATCGCGGAGGTGGGGGACCCCGGTGTTACTGCCAGCAGGGTAGGTCGGGGGGGCAGGGGAGGGTCATGATCGCAGAGGGGGGGGGGCGCCCCAGGGTGGCAGCGGCCCAGATTATTTTTGTGTGCTCAGGAAGCTCACTCCTGCTCCTCTGAGGGGCCCAGAAAATAATGCCACATTTACCTTTGTGGGCCTATGGAATTGATCGGAGTGAGCAAAGCGCAGGCTCCAACCAGCTCCACCTTGAAATGGCAATCACGGTCCCAATTACATCACATGACCCTGATTTCCATATTAAAAGGGGCCGATCGCCTGAAACAGGCGGGCGATTTGGACACACAATGATACGCCCCTTTTAAAATGGCGGCAGCCACATCACCGGTGGTTATGGGACGAGAAGGTCACCAACCCCAGTCTGACCCCGTTACCCTCCCTGCCCCGTTAATACCAGGCGAGGGCAGTCAAATCCCCCCCCCACCACCTTGACCTTGCTTACACCATTGAAATGATTTGAAAAGGAAATGGGATTAAACAGCCCCGTTGAAGAGCTGGCACCAGCACTGGCACGCTGGGCCAAATGGCCTCCTTCTGTGCTGTCATTCCTGTGGTTCCACGATCACCACTGAGATAATCAAGCAGCCTCATTGCATCTTTCAAACAACAGTCTCTCCATCCTTCAGTGAACAGTGTGTGAAATGTTGTATTTTATTTCAGCTCCAACATGGGCTCCCACTGAACCAGCTCCTCCTACTGAGGTGAGTAAATCAGGTGAGAAATATCAAGCTGGCCCTGGGTTTTCCGCCTCTCCCAGGAGATTACGTGGAGGGGAGAGAAGGGGAGGGGAGAGGAGAGGATAGGAGGGGAGGGGAGGGGAGAGGATGGGAGGGGAGGGGAGAGGATAGGAGGGGAGAGGAGGGGAGGGGAGAGGAGAGGATAGGAGGGGAGGGGAGAGGAGGGGAGGGGAGAGGAGAGGAGAGGAGGGGAGTAAAGTGTCTCGTTGGGATGCTCCGGCCGCACGGTGTGGGGCAGCTTGATGGACCAGCTGGTCTTTTCCTGCCCATCATTTTCGTATGTTCGTATGTAAGTTCACTGATTAAACCAACTTTTCCTCATCCTATTATGCAGTAACTGGTTACAGAAGAAACAGACTGTAACATAAAATCTTCACTGTAAATCTGCCCCATTCAGAGATGAACGATGCTAATTTAATGTAAGTCAGACTAGAAGCTGGAGTCTCCAGCGTCCTGGTATCTGATCTCTAATATGGGAGAATAGATATTACAAATAGAAATTATTTTTTTTAAAAATCTGGTGTCTGTATAGAAAGAAAGATTTGAATTTATATAGCGCCTTTCACAACCTCAGGACGTCCCAAAGTGTTTTACAGCCAATGAAGTACTTTTGAAGTGTAGATCTGTTGGATCAGCAGTCACATCCTTATTAGGATCACACATAACTGAAGCAAGCTGGCTGTTCTGTACTAAAAATGTCTTTTGGATGAGACATTAAACCGAGGCCCCGTCTGCCCTCTCAGGTGAATATTAAAGATCCCATGACTCTATTTGAAGAAGAGCAGGAGAGTTCTCCCCAGCATCCTGGCCAATATTTATTCCTCAACCAATGTCACTGAAACCAATTATCTGGTCATTATCACATCGCTCATTGTGGGATCTTGCTGTGCGCAAATTGGCTGCTGCGTTTCCTATATTATGACAACGACCACACTTCAAAAAGTACTTCATTGGCTGTAAAGCGCTTTGGGAGTCGCTGAGGTCATGAAAGGCGCTATATAAATGCACGTCTGTCTTTTTCCTTTCTAAAAAGATTTGTTAAATAAATGACCAGAAAGGAGAGGAGATTTGTACCCTGTCATTCTGGCCTAGAGTGGAGAGAAGCCAGACCCGAGTGTGCTAATCATCACGCCACCCATTCCTCCAATTTAATTTCACTGCTATGGTCAGACGCTCAGTGAAACATTCTAGGAGCTGATCTTTTACACACCTTTAACCAGAGGTGCCCAAGGGTTTTGTCTTTGTGGGCTGCAGAAGTTCACAGCTCGGAGCCACAGCGCCATGTACAGAGGGTGACATTAATCTTCACCAGCAGTGTAAAGCAGGCTCCTGGTGAATCCACAGCACGTTTACACCACTCCCGACGTTCGGTTCCGTTCACTTCAATAGAAAAGTAAATCAGGCGCAGTGTATAACAGGGATGCTGATTCGCCAACCAGGGCAACCCAACGATCACAGCCTTACCGATCCATTAACCCCAAACATGGGGCCGCACCATCTTGGAACAGGCCTACAGCTGGGGCCTGAAGCACCTGCCTCGTTCAGGTGGTAGTACCTTTTTAATATGCAAATCATGGTCACAGGGCCCCCTGTGCCTTTTTAGGTGCGCCCTGCGATCGGGAGATAGAGCCAAGGAGGCCTGGAGGAGCGGGAGTAATCGGACCCTGTACTTACACGCTGGCGGCTGGGCGGCCCAATATAAATCAGGCTGGGGCCATCAAAATGGTGGCTGCCTCTCCGCAGAGGGTACGGGAGACCGGTCAGCGCGCTCCGCCAGTCAGCCACCCCAACGTCAAGATTGACCACCATGGGCGAAGAGCAGAGAAAAATAACAGCAACAAAATAACCGTGGTGTTCGATTTCCACTGACAGCCAGAACTCGTCCGTGTCGTGTCGTGTCCTGCTGCACCGCTCGCCTTGTATATCAACAATAACTGTTTCTGTTATATTGCAGTCAGGTGAAGGTGAAATCTATTACACCGAGCTTCAACTCCCACGACAAGGCACCAGCCAGCCGACAGTGAGAGGTACTGAGAGTAACACTGTGTATGCTGCTGTGAGATACGCATAACCACCTGAAGGTTTTCCCAGAAGATTCTTTGGTAACCGTGGCTGTTGTCAGTCAGGAGGGACTTCTTCATACGCTCCTGTATGATCGTCTGTCCTTTCCCAAATATGGACAGGACTAGAAACTATCAGATAAACGACTGGTATCCAAACCAGGAGGTGCCATCAACAAAAGCTGAGCAAGAAAGAGATACGCGGAATGTAGAATTATCTACTTTGGACCCAAGAAAGATAAGTCAGAGTATTTTCTAAATGGTGAGAAACTAGAAACTGTAGAGGAGCAAAGAGAATGAGAGTCCAAGTTCACAAATCATTTAAAGCTACTGGACAGATGCAAAAAGCAATTGGAAAGGTTAATGGAATGTTGGCCTTTATCTCAAGGGGGCTGGAATACAAAGGGGGGAAAATGATGCTTCAGTTGTATAGAGCCTTGGTTATATCCCATCTGGAGCCATTCAGCCCCTCAAGCCTGTTCTGCCATTCTAATAGATCATGGCTGATCTGTACCTTAACTCCATTTGCCCGCCTTTGATCCATATCCCTCGATACCCTTACCCAACAAAAATCATCGATTTCAGTCTTAACAATTTCAATTGACCCCCAGCATCCACAGCCTTTTGGGGGAGAGAGTTCCAGATTTCCACTACTGATTATGTGAAAATGTGCCTCCTGATTTCACACCTAAACGGCCTGGCTCTAATTTTAAGATTATGCCCCCTTGTTCTGGATTCCCCCTCCAGAGGAAAAAGTATCTACCTACCCTATCGAATCCCTTTATCATTTTAAACACCTCAACCATTGAAAGTCAAGCCAATATAAGCCAAGTTTATGCAACCTGTCTTCATAATTTAACCCTTTACAACACTTCAAAAGAACTTCATTGGCTCTAAAGCACTTGGGAACATCCTGAGGTGGAAAGGCACTATATAAATGCAAGTCTTTTGCTTTTTTTAAGCCCTGATATCATTCTGTTTAATCTGCACTTTTTTTTATTTGTTCATGTGATGTGGGCATCACTGGCAAGGCCAGCATTTATTGCCCATCCCTAATAGCCCTTGAGAAGCCACCTTTTTGACAACTGAGTGGTTTGCCAGGCCATTTCAGAGGGCAATTAAGAATCAATCACATTGCTGTGGGTCTGGAGTCACATATAGGCCAGACCGGGTAAAGATGGCAGGTTTCCTTCCCTGAAGGATATTAGTGAACCAGATGGGTTTTTATGACAAGTAGTTTCATGGCCACCATTACTGATACTAGTTTTTTTTAAATTCCAGATTTTGTTTAATTAATTGAATTTAAATTCCCCAGCTGCCATGGTGGGATTTAAACTCCTGACTCCAGATTATTAGTGCAGGCCTCTGGATTACATAACCACTATGCTACTGTACCACCTCTAAGGTCAATCTATCCTTCCTGAGATGCGATGCCCAAAACTGAACGCAGTATCTCCAGATGGGGGTCTGACCAAGGTTCTGTACAACTGAAGCATCACTTCCTCACTTTTGAATTCCAGCCCCCTTGAGATAAAGGCCAACATCCCATCAGCCTTTTTGTTACATTTTGTGCCTGTGCACTAGCCTTTAGTGATTTGTGTACCTGGACAGATAAATCCCTTCGCTGCTTCACAGCTCTCAGTCTCTCACCATTTAGAAAATATTCCAATTTCTCTTTCTTGGGTCCAAAGTGGATGATCTCACACTTTCCCCACATTGAACTCCATGTGCCAGAGTTTTGCCCATTGATTTAGTCTGCTGATGCAACTTTCTGCTCCCATCTACACAACTTACTGTGCCTCCTAACTTATTGTCATCTGAAAACCTGGACATACAACTCTCTATTCCTTCATTGCTGGTGAACATCACTTATCACACTTTGTCAATCAGAGTACATTCCCTTTATCCCTACTCTCCATCTCCTACCTCCCAACCAATTAACAACCCATGTCACAAAGTTATCTCCAATTCTGTGCGCTTTAATTTTTGCTAATAATCTCTTGTGCAGAACCTTACATACTTCCTGGAAGTCCATGTAGACAACATACATAGACACTCCCCTATCCACCCTGCTAGTGACCGCCTCAAAAAATTCAACTAAATTAGTCAGACATGACCTACCCTTCACAAATCCATACTGACTCTTTGATCAGCTCATAGAGTAGACAGGGCTGATGGCCGGCGCGGACACGATGGGCCGAAGGGCCTCTATCCGTGCTGTATAACTCTATGACTCTATGACTCTATATTTGTCCAAGTGCTCAGTCACTCTGTCCCCAATGATAGATTCCAGTAACTTCCCCAAAACTGATGTTAAACTGACAGGTCTGTAGTTTCCTGATTTCTCCCTCCCTCCTCAAATAATTTTCAATTTGTCAATCCAAAAGATACAATTAATGAATCTAGGGAATTCTGGAAAATTATGACTAATGCATCTCCAATTTCCTCACCAATTTCTTGTAATATCCTGGAGTGGAAACCATCAGTTCCTGGAGATCTGTCTGTCTTTAGTCCCATTATTTTCTCCATTACCATTTTTAAGCTATGTTGCTCCCTTGACTCATTTACAGAATCAGCCCATTTTACATTAATGATGCTCTATATATGTACAAATAATATGTTCCCCTGTGACATGTGGTGAAGTACAACCACTGTATCATTGCTCCTTGCATCAAGTACTGCAACATCACATCTCTTATCCCATTGCTCTTTGTGGGAGCTTGCTGTGCGCAAATTGCCGCGTTTCCTACATTACAATAGAGACTACACTTCAAAAGTACTTCATTGGCTGTAAAGCATTTTGGACATCCTGAGGTTGTGAAAGACGCTGTATAAATAAATGCAAGTCCTTTCTTTCTAACTAATAACTTGTATAACAATGGCTGCCAAGGCAGCGGCACACACTGATCTTCCCTGTATGGTTTATATTCCCTCAATCCCTGATTGTTAGCCTATCACATACTAATAGATTGTGTGTTATATCATGTGCAGCCGTGTTTATGTATGTGGAGATAATGTGATGTATATTTATGTAGATATTTATATGTTTAGTCTACACAAGTAGTTAGATGATTCTGCAGCCATTGTGAAGGAGATTTTCCTTGCCCATGTTTGCATTACAGGAGCTGTGTTGTGATATTATTATGTGGACTTGTAAAGGACACGTGTTCCAGATGTGCCTGATATCTGATCTCTATTTACATATAAGTTAGAACTAAAGTAGGGGTTTCCCATTAGCTCCCTCAGGGCAAACTGATCTTGCTGTGGGAGCCTCGCAAAGGCATCACGCTCATTATCTGCATATACAAGGGGTCTAATGCCTGTTTCAGGCACTGGCGTTGGATTTTACCAATATGGCGGTCAGCGCACTTCCGGCTCGTAACGAGCCTGAGCTTCCTGCCGGCCATATTGAAGGATTAGGAGGCTGTTTAGCCCCCATAAAACGGGCACTGCATGGCCAAATTTCTTGGCCATTGAATTTAAAATCTCTCCACAGCCTCACTCCCTCCTGTCTCTGCAACTTCCCCCAGGTCCATATTCCCCCCGCACCCTTCGATTCTTGCTGTCACTCTCCCACTCCCGTCAGCCATTTCGGTCCATACTCTATGGAACCCCTTAAACCTCCCCTCCTCACCGCTACTCTCTCCACCTTTAAAAAATCTATTCAAAACCCTTCTTTCATTGATTTGTTTATTTTCTACTTCCTGTAAATAGCCCATGGATATTTTCTGCATTAAAGGTGATGTAGAAATAAATACACTCAGAAGTGTTGAAAGAGAGGAATTTTCATCATGTAGCACATCACACCACCAGGTGACACTGTTGTTCTACTCACCTCACACTAACGACACACATTGATACAGTGGTGAAAATATAATCCTGGCTGGGCTCATGGACCAACACACTGAGAGCCACACTGTCACACTCCCTTACACACTGAGAGCCACACTGTCACACTCCTTTACACACTGAGATCCACACTGTCACACTCCCTTACACACTGAGAGCCACACTGTCACAATCCCTTACACACTGAGAGCCACACTGTCACACTCCCTTACACACTGAGAGCCACACTGTCACAATCCCTTACACACTGAGAGCCACACTGTCACACTCCCTTACACACTGAGAGCCACACTGTCACAATCCCTTACACACTGAGATCCACACTGTCACACTCCTTTAAACATGAGATCCACATTGTCACACTCCCTTACACACTGAGATCCACATTGTCACACTCTGCTTTACACACTGAGATCCACACTGTCACACTCCTTTACACACTGAGATCTACTCTGTCACAAATCTTCACACACAGATCCACACTGTCACACTCCCTTACACACTGAGATCCACACTAACACACTCCTTTACACACTGAGATCCATATTGTCACACTCCCTTGCACACTGAGATCCACACTGTCACACTCCTTTACACACTGAGATCCACACTGTCACACTCCTTTACACACTGAGATCCACATTGTCACACTCCTTTAAACATGAGATCCACATTGTCACACTCCTTTACACACTGAGATCCACACTGTCACACTCCTTTACACACTGAGATCCACATTGTCACACTCCTTTACACACTGAGATCCACATTGTCACACTCTGCTTTACACACTGAGATCCACACGGTCACACTCCTTTACACTCTGAGATGCCCACTGTCACACTCCTTTACACACTGAGATCCACATGGTCACACTCTGCTTTACACACTGAGATTCACACTGTCACACTCCTTTACACATTGAATTCCACACTGTCACACTGCTTTACACACTAAGATCCACACGGTCACACTCCTTTACACACTGAGATGCACACTGTCACACTCCCTTACACACTGAGATCCACAATGTCACACTCCTTTACACACTGAATTCCACACCGTCACACTCCTTTTCACACTAAGATCCACACTGTCACACTCCTTTACACACAGATTCACACTGTCACACTCCTTTACACACTGAGATCCAGTACTGTCACACTCCTTTACACACTGAGATGCACACTGTCACAATCCTATACACACTGAGATCCAGTACTGTCACACTCCTGTACACACTGAGATTCACATTGTCACACTCCTTTACACACTGAGATTCACATTGTCACACTCCTTTACACACTGAGATCCAGTACTGTCACACTCCTTTACACACTAAGGGTACGGTAGCATATTGGTTATGTTACTGGACTAGTAATCCAGAGTCATGAGTTCAAATCCCGCCACGGCAGCTGGTGAATTTAAATTCAATTAATTAATTAAATTCAATTAATTAAATAAAAATCTGGAATTAAAATACCAGTATCAGTAATGATGGCCATGAAACTACCGGATTGTCGTAAAAACCCATCTGGTTCACTAATGTTCTTGAGTGAAGGAAACCTGCCGTCCTTACCCGGTCTGGCCGATATGTGACTCCAGACCCAGAGCAATGTGGTTGATTCTTATTTGCCCTCTGAAATGGCCTAGCAAGCCACTCAGTTGTAAAATCTCGCTACAAAAAGTCATAATAAGAATAAAACCGGACGGACCACCCGGCATCGGACCACGAGGCACCGGACACGACAACGGCAAAACACCAAGCCCAGTCGACCCTGCAAGGTCCTCCTCACTAACATCTGGGGACTTGTGCTAAAATTGGGAGAGCTGTCCCACAGACTAGTCAAGCAACAGCCTGACATAGCCATACTGACAGAATCATACCTTTCAGCCAACGTCCCAGACTCTCCCATCACCATCCCTGGGTATGTCCTGTCCCACCGGCAGGACAGACCCACCAGAGGTGGCGGTACAGTGATATACAGTCAGGAGGGAGTAGCCCTGGGAGTCCTCAACATTGACTCTGGACCCCATGAAATTTCATGGCATCAGGTCAAACATGGGCAAGGAAACCTCCTGCTGATTACCATCTACCGCCTCCCTCAGCTGATGAATCAGTCCTCCTCCATGTTGAGCACCACTTGGAGGAAGCAGTGAGGGTAGCAAGGGCACAAAATGTACTCTGGGTGGGGGACTTCAATGTCCATCACCAAGAGTGGCTCGGTAGCACCACTACTGACCGAGCTGGCCGAGTCCTGAAGGACATAGCTGCTAGACTGGGCCTGCGGCAGGTGGTGAGCGAACCGACACGAGGGAAAAACTTACTTGACCTTGTCCTCACCAATCTACCTGTCGCAAATGCATCTGTCCATGACAGTATTGGTAGGAGTGACCACTGCACAGTCCTCGTGGAGATGAAGTCCCGTCTTCGCACTGAGGACACCATCCAACGTGTTGTGTGGCACTACCACCGTGCTAAATGGGATAGATTCAGAACAGATCTCGCAGCTCGAAACTGGGCATCCATGAGGCGCTGTGGGCCATCAGCAGCAGCAGAATTGTATTCCACTACAATCTGTAACCTCATGGCCCGGCATATTCCTCACTCTACCATTACCAACAAGCCAGGGGATCAACCCTGGTTCAATGAGGAGTGTAGAAGAGCATGCCAGGAGCAGCACCAGTCGTACCTAAAAATGAGGTGCCAACCTGGTGAAGCTACAACTCAGGACTACATACATGCTAAACAGCGGAAGCAACATGCTATAGACAGAGCTAAGCAATTCCACAACCAACGGATCAGATCAAAGCTCTGCAGTCCTGCCACATCCAGTCGTGAATGGTGCTGGACAATTAAACAACTAACGGGAGGAGGAGGCTCTGCAAACATCCCCATCCTCAATGATGGCGGAGTCCAGCACGTGAGTGCAAAAGACAAGGCTGAAACGTTTGCAACCATCTTCAGACAGAAGTGCCGAGTGGATGATCCATCTCGGCCTCCTCCCGATATCCCCACCATCACAGAAGCCAGTCTTCGGCCAATTCGATTCACTCCACGTGTTATCAAGAAACGGCTGAGTGCACTGGATACAGCAAAGGCTATGGGCCCTGACAACATCCCGGCTGTAGTGCTGAAGACTTGTGCTCCAGAACTAGCTGCGCCTCTAGCCAAGCTGTTCCAGTACAGCTACAACACTGGCATCTACCCGACAATGTGGAAAATTGCCCAGGTATGTTCTGTCCACAAAAAGCAGGACAAATCCAATCCGACCAATTACCGTCCCATCAGTCTACTCTCAATCATCAGCAAAGTGATGGAAGGTGTCGTCGACAGTGCTATCAGGCGGCACTTACTCACCAATAACCTGCTCACCGATGCTCAGTTTGGGTTCCGCCAGGACCACTCGGCTCCAGACCTCATTACAGCGTTGGTCCAAATATGGACAAAAGAGCTGAATTCCAGAGGTGAGGTGAGAGTGACTGCCCTTGACATCAAGGCAGCATTTGACCGAGTGTGGCACCAAGGAGCCCTAGTAAAATTGAAGTCAATGGGAATCAGGGGGAAAACTCTCCAGTGGCTGGAGTCATACCTAGCACAAAGGAAGATGGTAGTGGTTGTTGGAGGCCAATCATCTCAGCCCCAGGACATTGCTGCAGGAGTTCCTCAGGGCAGTGTCCTCGGCCCAACCATCTTCAGCTGCTTCATCAATGACCTTCCCTCCATCATAAGGTCAGAAATGGGGATGTTCGCTGATGACTGCATAGTGTTCAGTTCCATTCGCAACCCCTCAAATAATGAAGCAGTCCGAGCCCGCATGCAGCAAGACCTGGACAACATCCAGGCTTGGGCTCATAAGTGGCAAGAAACATTCGCGCCAGATAAGTGCCAGGCAATGACCATCTCCAACAAGAGAGAGTCTAACCACCTCCCCCTGACATTCAACGGCATTACCATCACTGAATCCCCAACCATCAACATTCTGGGGGCCACCATTGACCAGAAACTTAACTGGACCAGCCATATAAATACTGTGGCTACGAGAGCAGGTCAGAGGCTGGGTATTCTGCGGCGAGTGACTCACCTCCTGACTCCCCAAAGCCTTTCCACCATCTACAAGGCACAAGTCAGGAGTGTGATGGAATACTCTCCACTTGCTTGGATGAGTGCAGCTCCAACAACACTCAAGAAGCTCGACACCATCCAAGATAAAGCAACCCGCTTGATTGGCACCCCATCCACCACCCTAAACATTCACTCCCTTCACCACTGGCGCACTGTGGCTACAGTGTGTACCATCCACAGGATGCACTGCAGCAACTCGCCAAGGCTTCTTCGACAGCACCTCCCAAACCCGCGACCTCCACCACCTGGAAGGACAAGAGCAGCAGGCACATGGGAACAACACCACCTGCACGTTCCCCTCCAAGTCACACACCATCCCGACTTGGAAATATATCGCCGTTCCTTCATTGTCGCTGGGTCAAAATCCTGGAACTCCCTTCCTAACAGCACTGTGGGAGAACCGTCACCACACGGACTGCAGCGGTTCAAGAAGGCGGCTCAGCACCACCTTCTCGAGGGCAATTAGGGATGGGCAATAAATGCCGGCCTCGCCAGCGACGCCCACATCCCGTGAACGAATAAAAAAAAAAACACTGAGATCCACACTTTCACACTCCTTTACACACTGAGATCCAGTACTGTCACACTCCTTTACACTCTGAGATTCACAGTGTCACATTCCTTTACACACTGAGATCCACACTTTCACACTCCTTTCCACACTGAGATCCACACTTTCACACTCCTTTACACACTGAGATCCAGTACTGTCACACTCCTTTACACTCTGAGATTCACAGTGTCACATTCCTTTACACACTGAGATCCACACTTTCACACTCCTTTCCACACTGAGATCCACACTTTCACACTCCTTTACACACTGAGATCCAGTACTGTCACACTCCTTTACACACTGAGATCCACACGGTCACACTGCTTTACACATTGAATTCCACACTGTCACACTGCTTTGCACACTGAGATCCACACGGTCACACTCCTTTACACACTGAGATTCACACTGTCACAATCCTTTACACACTGAATTCCACACTGTCACACTCCCTTACACACTGAGATCCACATGGTCACATTCCTTAACACACTGAGATCCACACTGTCACACTCCCTTACACACTGAGATCCACACTAACACACTCCTTTACACACTGAGATCCACACTGTCACACTCCTTTACACACTGAGATCCACACTGTCACACTCCTTTAAACATGAGATCCACATTGTCACACTCCTTTACACACTGAGATCCACATTGTCACACTCCTTTACACACTGAGATCCACACTGTCACACTTCTTTACACACTGAGATCCACACTGTCACACTCCTTTACACACTGAGATCCACATTGTCACACTCCTTTACACACTGAGATCCAGTACTGTCACACTCCTTTACACACTGAGATCCAGTACTGTCACACTCCTTTACACACTGAGATCCACATTGTCACATTCCTTTACACACTGAGGTCCAGTACTGTCACACTCCTTTACACACTGAGATTCACATTGTCACATTCCTTTACACACTGAGATCCATTACTGTCACACTCCTTTACACACTGAGATCCAGTACTGTCACACTCCTTTACACACTGAGATCCACACTGTCACACTCCTTTACACACTGAGATCCACATTGTCACATTCCTTTACACACTGAGATCCAGTACTGTCACACTCCTTTACACACTGAGATCCAGTACTGTCACATTCCTTTACACACTGAGATCCATTACTGTCACACTCCTTTGCACACTGAGATTCACATTGTCACATTCCTTTGCACACTGAGATCCACACTTTCACACTCCTTTACACACTGAGATCCACACTGTCACATTCCTTTACACACTAATACACAGAGACAGCATGCATGAGTATTTCAGACCGAATAGTTCACCATCGACAGTACAACCGCAGGGAGTTACTATCTGATTTTAATTATCTTGTGGAAACAAGTTGATGACAGATGTTTATCTTGAAGGGGCCTCAGGAGATAAGAGAACAGAAACAAACAGATTTGAACATCCATTTCCCGGATTTGGAAATGGGCTAATGAGGGAGCCCATGTGTGTCTGTCTGCTTTAATTTAATGTATACACGTTAATGATAAGGCAAAGAATTACAGCTCCTAGAGATGGTCTCTGATGAGATTCGTAACTTGTTATTTAGAGGAAGCTTGTTATATTGCCTGTTATGATGGAGTCTGACATCCTTGACTGAGTGTTTAGAACAAGATGTGACCTGGTGAAGCAGATGAGGGTTCAGAGGAGGTGGGCCTTTGGCACATGACCCCTTCTCTTTTAGTCACGCACCAAGAGAGGAACTTTGAATCTGCACTCAGCTTTTCAGATCATTTACCAATCGTCACACTGATGTGAAAGAGAAGCCAGCCAGCTTAACTTCTCAGGATTTAACTGCTGAGCAAGTAGAGAGTGAGAAAAAGGAACTGAGGTTGCTGGAGTCAAAATAGAACCCGGAGAGGCCACTGGGCTCATCAAACCCATCGGGCTAAATTAGTCTCAGACGGTATTGCAAAAATGGGCGATAGAGAATCGACAGTCCCTTTCCTGCTCGGTCTTCTTTTCCATTGAAGTCCGTGAAGATCGGGCGGGAAAGGGGCTGTCGATTCGCTATCATCCGTTTTGCGCTTCTGCCCGAGACTAATTTAGCTCCACAGATCCGTGTACAACCTGTCCTGTCATGGACTCCTCCCAACTCAGGCAATCTCCTCACAGGGCCTAGGGGACCACGGGTACTGAGAGACCTTCCGTTTGTATCGGGGGTGCTGTTCTTGTGGATGTGGGGCAGAACCTACTGCAGCAAGGGAATTCAATTTGGAAGCCTTTAAGGCTCAAAAGTGACTGCCACAAACAGGTATCCTAAACCTCCATCCAGCTCTCTCCGACGGCAACTGAAGGTCCCTTTAATTTACCTTGACAATGGGCACGTCCTGACTTGTACCGCCCAGGTTTGCAGTACATGTCAGGTCCGTCAGCGTTAGTAGAGAGGGGAAGATAGGGCCACGTATCGGGCTGGGCCTCTCTATCTAACCCAGGCACTGGAAGACAATCCGGCATTTCAGCAGAATCAGGGAAAAGAAAGGAACGCCCAGACAGATTTGCATTTCTATAGTGCCTTTCATGACCTCAAGACCTCCCAAAGTGCTTTAGAACCAATGAAGTACTTTTGAAGTGTAGTCACTGTTGTAATGTAGGAAATGCGGCAGCCAATTTGCGCACAGCAAGATCCCACAAACAGCAATGATTTAAATGACCAGATCATCTCCTTTTTGGTGATGTTGGTTGAGAGATATTGTCCAGGACACTGGGGAGAACTCCCCTGTTCTTCTTCCAGAAGTGCCATGGGATCTTTTACGTCCACCTGAGAGGGCAGACAGGGTCACAGTTTAATGTCTCATCCAAAAAACAGCTCCTTGGGCAGTGCAGTACTCCCTCAGTATTGCACTGGAGCGTCAGCCTAGATTATGTGCTCAAGTCTCTGGAGTGGGGTTTGATCCCACAACATTCTGATTCAGAGGTGAGAGTGGTACCATTGAGCCATGGCTGGCACAACAGATGCCACAGAGAGGTAGTTACTGGGCTAAATCACCTGTTTAAAGGTGAGCAGGGAGTTGATATAAGTGATCACCTCAGAGAGACAACGGGAAGATAGTAAAAGAATGTGGGAATAGCTACAACAGTCTGACGGTAAATAAAAGCATTGGTCTCATTAATGCCAACCGCCTGGCAAATCCAACTGGGTAAGTAGCAAAGTGCTAACGAGCTGGCAGAGACCACCTCCGCCCTCCTCCCAGCTCCTCCTCACACCAACCCCACCAGTAAATAACATATACAGAGGCCCCCGCAACTCCCGGGCACAAAGTCCCCCAACCTGTATTACAAAGGCCTCACCTGGATGTATTCAACTCAGAACCCTGGGTTCAATCAGCTGTCCTTTCCCTGCACCCCCATCCCAACGATGATAGAATCTCACAGCACAGACAGAGGCCATTCGGCCCATTGTGCCTGTGCTGGCTCTTCGGCAGAGCTATCCAATTAGTCTCACTCCCACCCTGCTCATTCCCCAGAGCCCTGAAATTTGTTCCCCTTCAAGTATTTATCCAATTCTCTTTTGAAAGTTATTATTGAATCTGCTTCCACCGCCCTTTCAGGCAGTAAATTCCAGATCATAACAACTCTCTGCGTAAAAAAAAAATTCTCCTCATCTCCCCCTGGTACTTTTGCCAATTACCTTAAATCTGTGTCCTCTGGCGCTATCCATCAGGCTGAGGTATCTGGATTGGTTTTGGACTCCTTTCTCAAAAGAAATTACCTTCAGAGAACTGAGCTCGTTTAAAAAATGAGGTTACTTTCTAATGATATGAGAATGTTGGAGACTGGAGTCCGTTAGTTATGACAGTGAGAGCTCTGCAGAATCATTACCCAGCCAATAAACATCGGTGACATGAAGCTCAGAGACTGATGCTGTTGCTGTCCAATTATAGAACCATTGTTCCCAGAATACTGCTGTAGGTTTCTCGTAGTCTGTACCTGTTAATCATCCGGGTATTGCTGGAACTCATCGACTTTCAAAATCCACACATTATTTCAGTAATGCATTCTGTGCCCTGTCAATGTGAATCGATATCCATCATTCCTGGAACAAACTGTACAATTTAATCATTTATTCTGGTACAGAAATGCGGGTGTGCCCCCCAGCGCCTTAACTTTTAGATTTCCCAAATGTCCCCCTTCTCCTCACCCTCTGCTGAAAGCCCGGACTCTTGCTGGGCTGGGTTGTATGCAGCCCTCTTTCCATCTGACCCTTATTCAGATGTGTGTCAGGACAGTGAGTGAATCACAGAATCTTACAGCACAGAAGGAGGCCATTCGACCCATCATGCCTCTGCTGGCTCTATTGAAAAGGTTTTATTCTAATCTAACCCGTGCTGCACCCGCCCTGGGAGTGTTTGATGGGACAGTGTAGAGGGAGCTTTACTCTGTATCTAACCCGTGCTGTACCTGCCCTGGGAGTGTTTGATGGGACAGTGTAGAGGGAGCTTTACTCTGTATCTAACCCGTGCTGTACCTGCCCTGGGAGTGTTTGATGGGACAGTGTAGAGGGAGCTTTACTCTGTATCTAACCCGTGCTGTACCTGCCCTGGGAGTGTTTGATGGGACAGTGTAGAGGGAGCTTTACTCTGTATCTAACCCGTGCTGTACCTGCCCTGGGAGTGTTTGATGGGACAGTGTAGAGGGAGCTTTACTCTGTATCTAACCCGTGCTGTACCTGCCCTGGGAATGTTTGATGGGACAGTGTAGAGGGAGCTTTACTCTGTATCTAATCCGTGCTGTACCTGCCCTGGGAGTGTTTATTGAGGCAGTAAGTACCTGAAATGGAAAGTGACCCATTCCCCAAAATTAATATCCCTCAAATTGATGTGCATAAAAAGTTTAAATAATGGATAATGTTTGTAATATATTTATTTGTTAGCAAAGTATGATAATTAACTGCCAACTAAACCCAATTTGGCAGTCTAACAGTTCCACTGCGGCACTCAATCACCCTGACTTCCTATGAAACAGAACAGGTTTCCGTTTTCTGGTGTTGATGTGTCAATCAAACAGGGAGCTCTTCATGTGGAAGAGAAACAAACAGCTCCAAGTGCCTGCGAGGCAGATCACCATGTTCCAGCGCTGTGCCCCACTCTATTCCACTCCTCCACTTCGTCTCTCTGACTCCTGCTCGAATATAAATGAGAATGAACTCTCCCCGCAGCTCATTAGCAGATGTGTGAGATCCACACATCTGCAGATTTGGCATTTCTTCATGGTTGGAGTGGAATGGGAAGTGATCTGTGAGTCAGGTCCGTGATGGCTCAGTGACTCATTTCCTCTTGCTGCTGGTACAGGAGATTGCGATCTGAATGTTGGCAGCAATTGGAGGAACTTGATAACATATCAGGCAATGTCCTAAAATAAATCTCTCCTACATTGGACTAAATATGATGTTAGCGATATATACATTTAAATAGCACCTTTTACAACTCAGGATGACCCAAAGCGCTTTACAGCCAATGAAATACTTTTGAAGTGTAGTCACTGTTGTGATGTAGCAAACGCGGCAACCAATTTGCACACAGCAAGATCCCACAAACAGCAATGTGATAAATGACCAGATAATCTGTTTTCGTGATGTTGGTTGAGGGATGAATATTAGCCAGGACAGCGGGGAGAACTCCCCCCTGCTGGTCTTCGAAATAGTGGCCGTGAGATCTTTTACATCCACCTGAGAGGGCAGACAGGGCTTCGGTTTAACGTCTCATCCAAAAGACGGCACGTCTAACAATGCAGCACTCCCTCAGTACTGCACTGGGAGCGTCAGCCTGGATATTGTGCTCAAGTCTCTGGAGTGGGACTGTGAACCCACGACCTTTAGACTCAAAGGCAAGAGGGCTACTCACTGAGCCACGGCTGACCCAATTAGTCAATCCCCACCCTCCTCCTGATATTAACAATTCACATTGAAGGAGGATTGAACAAATGAAATACTCTGATTAATCATTTTTTTACTCACTCACATTCTGAACATAGGCCCAGGAGTGGGACGGTCTGAAATTCATCTCTCTTGTATTCAACGGAGGTTTCTGTTAAACGGGTTAACACCTCTGCTCAAAGTGCAGAAAGAACGATTGCAGAAAACATTGGTCACTGATATCCCACAGAGTAACTTCAGGGCAAGAGAGAAACAGCACAAATACTGTCCCATTTTTTTTGTGGGTGAAAATGCAAAAGGGGGAATTTTTGCTTCAATTAGAAGAGGGTTGTTAATGGTAGCAAGTAGAACACTCCCAGGGCAGGTACAGCATGGGTTAGATACAGAGTAAAGCTCCCTCTACACTGTCCCATCAAACACTCCCAGGGCAGGTACAGCACGGGTTAGATACAGAGTAAAGCTCCCTCTACACTGTCCCATCAAACACTCCCAGGGCAGGTACAGCACGGGTTAGATACAGAGTAAAGCTCCCTCTACACTGTCCCATCAAACACTCCCAGGGCAGATACAGCACGGGTTAGATACAGAGTAAAGCTCCCTCGACACTGTCCCATCAAACACTCCCAGGGCAGATACAGGGTTAGATACAGAGTAAAGCTCCCTCTACACTGTCCCATCAAAGACTCCCAGGGCAGGTACAGGGTTAGATACAGAGTAAAGCTCCCTCTACACTGTCCCATCAAACACTCCCAGGGCAGGTACAGGGTTAGATACAGAGTAAAGCTCCCTCTACACTGTCCCATCAAACACTCCCAGGGCAGGTACAGCACGGGTTAGATACAGAGTAAAGCTCCCTCCACACTGTCCCATCAAACACTCCCAGGGCAGGTACAGCACGGGTTAGATACAGAGTAAAGCTCCCTCGACACTGTCCCATCAAACACTCCCAGGGCAGGTACAGGGTTAGATACAGAGTAAAGCTCCCTCTACACTGTCCCATCAAAGACTCCCAGGGCAGGTACAGGGTTAGATACAGAGTAAAGCTCCCTCTACACTGTCCCATCAAACACTCCCAGGGCAGGTACAGGGTTAGATACAGAGTAAAGCTCCCTCTACACTGTCCCATCAAACACTCCCAGGGCAGGTACAGCACGGGTTAGATACAGAGTAAAGCTCCCTCCACACTGTCCCATCAAACACTCCCAGGGCAGGTACAGCACGGGTTAGATACAGAGTAAAGCTCCCTCTACACTGTCCCATCAAACACTCCCAGGGCAGGTACAGCACGGGTTAGATACAGAGTAAAGCTCCCTCTACACTGTCCCATCAAACACCCCCAGGGCAGGTACAGCACGGGTTAGATACAGAGTAAAGCTCCCTCTACACTGTCCCATCAAACACTCCCAGGGCAGGTACAGCACGGGTTAGATACAGAGTAAAGCTCCCTCTACACTGTCCCATCAAACACTCCCAGGGCAGGTACAGCACGGGTTAGATACAGAGTAAAGCTCCCTCTACACTGTCCCATCAAACACTCCCAGAGCAGGTACAGCACGGGTTAGATACAGAGTAAAGCTCCCTCTACACTGTCCCATCAAACACTCCCAGGGCAGGTACAGCACGGGTTAGATACAGAGTAAAGCTCCCTCCACACTGTCCCATCAAACACCCCCAGGGCAGGTACAGCACGGGTTAGATACAGAGTAAAGCTCCGTCTACACTGTCCCATCAAACACTCCCAGGGCAGGTACAGCACGGGTTAGATACAGAGTAAAGCTCCCTCTACACTGTCCCATCAAACACTCCCAGGGCAGGTACAGCACAGGTTAGATACAGAGTAAAGCTCCCTCTACACTGTCCCGTCAAACACTCTCAGGGCAGGTACAGCACGGGTTAGATACAGAGTAAAGCTCCCTCTACACTGTCCCATCAAACACTCCCAGGGCAGGTACAGCACGGGTTAGATACAGAGTAAAGCTCCCTCTACACTGTCCCATCAAACACTCCCAGGGCAGGTACAGCACGGGTTAGATACAGAGTAAAGTTCCCTCTACACTGTCCCATCAAACACTCCCAGGGCAGGTACAGCACGGGTTAGATACAGAGTAAAGCTCCCTCTACACTGTCCCATCAAACACTCCCAGGGCAGGTACAGCACGGGTTAGATACAGAGTAAAGCTCCCTCTACACTGTCCCATCAAACACTCCCAGGGCAGGTACAGCACGGGTTAGATACAGAGTAAAGCTCCCTCTACACTGTCCCATCAAACACTCCCAGGGCAGGTACAGCACGGGTTAGATACAGAGTAAAGCACGGGTTCAATGTCAGATAAGGCATGTTTTACACTAGGGTTGCCAACCCTCCAGGATTGTCCTGGAGGCTCCAAGAATTAAAGATTAATCTCCAGGACACTGCCACGAGCAACGTGGGAAAAAAATCATAGGAGCGTTAAAAAAATCACGTGTCTTTCGTTTTCCCTGAACACTTTCATTCATTAATTATAACAATATCGGAGATGGGGAAAAATGGCTCTTTGACTGACGGTCAAGAATCACCCGACCGAGTAACAAAGAGTCTGTTCGATCTCCGATTGGCCATGAGAAGACGGTGTGTCGTGAGATTGGACGTGTCGGGTAACCAATGGTGGGAGCGGGAGGTTCACGTGATGAAATCTCCAGGAATATGTCCAACCAGAGTTGCCGATCGTATTTCAGACACAAACTGATGAGGAATTTGTGAGGAGGAGGGAGGTGAACCTTCGAGAAGCTGCCAGACCCTTTGTTGCTAACACGTGCTCAGAATCATCGGGGGCAGTTTTCCAGAATTCTAAGTGGATAAATCAAAAAAGTATCAAGCCATTTATGGGCAAATTACTGATTAATGAACTAAATATGTTATTTTATGTCTTTCCAACCACATAGCCACATTTTTAAAATGATTATTTATTAAGTTTTTTGATATCCATTTTCATGAAAACATTAATATGAATAATGCATTCAGGCAAAAATAGAATTGGGGCTTAGTGGGTGAGCTGTGTGTTAATCCCTTGTGACCTGCCATTAAACAGCTTACACATTCTGCATTTAGTTGTGTTGTGGGGGGAGTTCCTATGAGCTGCCACCCGCCTCCCCCCTCATCCCAGTTCAACCACTCCCTGCCGACACTCCTCTCCTTCTGCCCACTTTACAGAGGAGAGATTTCAGATCATTCCGGCCAGCCACGGAGGGAGGAAAAGTCCAAACGTTCCAAGCAAGCAGACTATGATGAATATCCAGAGGAAGATCCGGTCAATTACCATGGCGACATACTTCCAGTCTTCTTTTACCTGAAAGAGAAGGAGAGGGAGAGATCAAAAAAGAAAACTGAAGGAGAGAATTTCTTCTTTGTGGAATGAAGCAGTTGCTAAGTTCGGCCTTTAGTTGGAGCATGCCCTGGTCTGGGGGGCGTTTCCTGTCAGCACTGAGAGCAGTTCCTGGGGCCACTTTCCACCTGGCCAGAGAGCAGATACAGATATCCCAAGCCCTCCCCGGTACATCATAGTGGACAATGTGATGTCTACCTGGCAGGTTCCTCAGGAGATGTCCAATGTCCATTCACATTTTCCTTGTTCTATGAAGTGGGGTTTGCAATGTATTGAGTGAGTTACAGTAAAAATTAGGGTGGGGCCTTCCATACGTGAATCTGTGTTAAATTATTCTACTCGATGTTTGAATACAGAATTACTGTACGGTTAGCAAGACGTTAGCGGCTACAGGGCATTCTCAAGGGGGAGGGTGAGCAGGCAGAGGTCGTGGTCCACATTGGGACCAACGACATAGGTAGGAAGGGAGATGAGGTCCTGCATCAAGAATTTAGGGAGCTAGGTAGCAGATTAAAGAGCAGGACCTCAAAGGTTGTAATCTCTGGATTACTCCCAGTGCCACGGGCTAGTGAGTATAGAAATAGGAGGATAGAACAGATGAATGCGTGGCTAAAGAGTTGGTGCAGGAGGGAGGGTTTCAGTTTCCTGGATCACTGGGCCTGCTTCTGGGGAAGGTGGGACTTGTACAAGTCGGACGGGTTGCACCTGAACCAGAGCGGGACAAATATCCTTGCGGGGAGGTTTGCTAGCACTGTTGGGGGGGGTTTAAACTAACTTGGCAGGGGGATGGGATACAGAGTGGAGCTACAATAGGGGGTGATGTGCAGCCAAATATAGAGAAAAAAACAAGTCAGCTTGGAAGACAGGGCAAATATGTGAGGGCAAGGCTGGATGGCATCTATTTTAATGCAAGGAGTCTTGCGAATAAGGTGGATGAACTGAAGGTGTTGATAAACACATGGGAGTATGATATTGTTGCTGTCACAGAGACATGGTTGAGGGAGGGGCAAGACTGGCAGCTCAATATTCCGGGGTACAGAATCTTCAGGCGAGACAGAGGGGGAGGTATAAGAGGAGGGGGGGTCGCAATATTAATTAAAGAATCAATTACTGCCATAAGGAGGGATGATATATTAGCAGGTTCCTCTAATGAGGCCATATGGGTGGAGCTTAAAAACAAAAAGGGGGCAAGCACTTTGATGGGAGTGTACTATAGGCCCCCAAACAGTCAGGGGGAGATAGAGGAACAAATATGTAGGCAAATCTCAGAAAATTGTGCAAATAATAGGGTAATAATAGTGGGGGATTTCAACTTCCCCAATATTAACTGGGATACTCAGAGTGTAAAAGGCTTAGAGGGTACAAAATTCTTAACGTGCATCCAGGAGAGCTTTTTGAGCCAGCATGTAGAAAGTCCTACAAGAGAGGGGGTGGTACTGGACCTAATTCTAGGGAATGTGGCCGGCCAAGTGGAAGAAGTGCTAGTAGGTGAGCACTTTGGTGACAGTGACCATAATTCGGTGAGATTTAAGGTGGTCATGGAAAAGGACAGGGAGGGGCCGGAAATAAAGGTTCTAAATTGGGGGAAGGCCGATTTTAATAGGATAAGGCAGGATCTGGCCAAAATGGACTGGGATCAGCTGCTTGTAGGAAAATCCGCATCGGAGCAATGGGAGTCTTTCAGAAGGGAGATTGAGACCATACAATGGCAACATGTTCCCGTAAAGGTCAAGGGTGGTTCCAAGAACTCCAGGGAACCTTGGATGTCAGGGGATATACGAGAATAGATTAGGAAAAAAAGGAGGGCTTTTGGCCGATACAAAAGGCTAAAGACGGAGGAAGCCCTAGAGGAGTACAAAAAGTGCAGGGGGATACTTAAAAAAGAAATTAGGAGATCAAGGAGGGGCCATGAAATAACACTGGCGAGCAAAATAAAGGAAAATCCTAAGATGTTTTATAAGTATATTAAGGGTAAGAGGATAACTAGGGAAAAAATAGGGCCCATTAGGGACAAAAATGGCAATCTGTGTGTGGAGCCGGCAGATGTAGGAGGGGTTCTAAATGAATTTTTTGCATCTGTTTTCACTATGGAGAAGGACGATGTAGACATAGAAATACGGCAGGGGGACTGTGATATACTCGAACATATTAACATCGAGCGGGAGGAGGTATTGGCGGTTTTAGCAGGCCTAAAAATGGATAAATCCCCAGGCCTGGACGAAATGTATCCCAGGCTACTGTGTGAGGCAAAGGAGGAGATTGCGGGGGCTCTAACACATATATTCAGAACCTCTCTGGCCACAGGGGATGTGCCAGAGGACTGGAGAACCGCTAATGTAGTACCATTATTCAAGAAGGGGAGTAGGGAAAAACCGGGGAACTACAGGCCAGTGAGCCTAACATCAGTGGTAGGAAAATTATTGGAAAAAATTCTGGAGGACAAAATTAGTCTCCACTTGGAGAAGCAAGGATTAATCAGGGATAGTCAACATGGCTTTGTCAAGGGAAGATCATGTCTGACTAATTTGATTGAATTTTTTGAGGGGGTGACTAGGCGTGTGGATGAGGGTAACGCAGTGGATGTGGTATACATGGATTTCAGTAAGGCCTTCGATAAAGTCCCGCACAGGAGACTGGTCAAGAAGGTACGAGCCCATGGAGTCCAGGGTGCCTTGGCACTTTGGATACAAAACTGGCTTAGTGGCAGAAGGCAGAGGGTGATGGTCGAAGGTTGTTTTTGTGACTGGAAGCCTGTGGCCAGTGGGGTACCACAGGGATCTGTGCTGGGGCCCTTGCTGTTTGTGGTCTACATTAACGACTTGGATATGAATGTAAAAGGTATGATCAGTAAGTTCGCTGATGATACAAAAATTGGTAGGGTGGTAAATAGCGAGGAGGATAGCCTCAGTCTGCAGGACGATATAGATGGGTTGGTCAGATGGGCGGAACAGTGGCAAATGGAATTTAACCCGGAAAAGTGCGAGGTGATGCACTTTGGAGGGACTAACAAGGCAAGGGAATACACAATGAATGGGAGGACCCTAGGCAAGACAGAGGGTCGGAGGGATCTTGGTGTGCAAGTTCACAGATCCCTGAAGGCGGCGGAACAGGTAGATAAGGTGGTAAAGAAGGCATATGGGATACTTGCCTTTATTAGCCGAGGCATAGAATATAAGAGCAAGGAGGTTATGATGGAGCTGTATAAAACACTGGTTAGGTCACAGCTGGAGTACTGTGTGCAGTTCTGGTCGCCACACTACAGGAAGGATGTGATCGCTTTGGAGAGGGTGCAGAGGAGATTCACCAGGATGTTACCAGGGCTGGAGCGCTTCAGCTATGAAGAGAGACTGGGAAGATTGGGTTTGTTTTCCTTGGAGCAGAGGAGGCTGAGGGGGGACATGATTGAGGTGTACAAAATTATGAGGGGCACAGATAGGATGGATACTAAGGAGCTTTTTCCCTTCGTTGAGGGTTCTATAACAAGGGGACATAGATTCAAGGTAAAAGGCGGGAGGTTTAGAGGGGATTTGAGAAAGAACTTTTTCACCCAGAGGGTGGTTGGAGTCTGGAACTCACTGTCTGAAAGGGTTGTGGAGGCAGGAACCCTCACAACATTCAAGAAGCATTTGGATGAGCACTTGAAATGCCATAGCATACAAGGCTACGGACCAAATGCTGGAATATGGGATTAGAGTAGACAGGGCTGATGGCCTGCGCGGACACGATGGGCCGAAGGGCCTCTATCCGTGCTGTATAACTCTATGACTCTATGACGTTCGAAACATCTCGTCTATCAGATGGTGGTGGTGAAACATTTGTCAATGCGGTTGTGTTGCAGGAGGCCCCACCTGTCCTCCTGTCCAGCTACCTATCTTATTTTTGAAATATCCAGTACACAGGCCACATTCGGCCTTCTTATAATTGGCTTCAATTGCAAACTTTGACTTTTGTGTGAGGGAGGGAGAATCAATCACGTTTGTGGCCCTTAAGGGTTATCATCTCTTGAGGTGCAGGAAGAGGCCATGTTAATATAGTTGGCAGGGTTTATTTACAGGGTCCTGATGGCACAGTGTTAGCACAGTCTCCTCCAAGAACATAAATGAAAGGAAGAAGGAAAGTTAATTTAGCCCATCAATTCCGCTTCTCCCACAGCCCATGTCCACTCTCCCCTATCATAGACTCTACCCACCCATTTAATCTCCTCCCACAGCCCATGTACACTCTCCCCTATCATAGACTCTACCCACCCATTTAATCTCCTCCCACAGCCCATGTACACTCTCCCCTATCATGGACTCAACCCACCCATTTAATCTCCTCCCACAGCCCATGTACACTCTCCCCTATCATGGACTCTACCCACCCATTTAATCTCCCCCCACAACCCATGTGCACTCTCCCCTATCATCGACCTAAAAGAACTTTCCGTCCAACTTGCAGCTGGTTATGTCGGCGGAGTGGGGGCACCTCCGCGGAAATTTCTGCCCATGTCAACATTTAAGAATAGATTCGATAGATGTTTGAAGGAAAGGAATAAAGGGATATGTGATAAGGGCTGGCACGTGGGATTAGGACCTCGAGTCTGCTCCGCTATTCAATGAGATAATGGTTGATCTGTACCTCAACTCCATTTACTTGCTTTTGCTCCATATCCCTTAATACCCTTACCTAATAATGATCTACAGATCTCAGTTTCAAAAACTCCAATTGACCCCCAGCATCAAAGTGTTTCCTGATTTCATTCCTGAATGGCTTGGGACTGATTTTAAGGTTATGCCCCCTTGTTCTGGATTCACCCACCAGAGGAAATAGGTTCTCTCTATCGACCCTATCAAGTCCCTTTATCATTTTAAACACTTTGATTAGATCACCCCTCAATCGTCCAAAGGGAAACCAAACCTAGTCAACTGTCCATGTGGGGGGTAAACACCAACACGGACTGTTTGGGTTGAATGACTTGTTTCCATATTGTGATTTCTGTGTGGTCCTGCGTAATTCCAATTAAATCCACAGCCCACTGCCGGTCACCACCAGCACCACCACCTCTGAGTGTCCCCCCTCCCGATTGACCTCCCCCCGCTTTCCCGAGAGCGGTGAACTGCCTCTGGGCTTTGGGGCCGTGATTGGCTCCCAGTATTAAACGAGGCTGTGGACCAATATCCCGTGTTCCTACCGCCAGCCTCATTAGGCGTGTGCAGCGTACTCTGCCCCCATTCGGGCACAATTCAATATCGAGGCACTGGTCCTTCTCCCTGACGGGCTCCATCAGCACAGTGTCAATTAAGAGTAACACAGGAAAAAATAGCTGTTTGAAATCTGTTTCCAGAACCTGTCTTTATAAATGTCCAGTTGTGTTGATTCCACCAGTAATTTCAGTTATCAGTCAGCGTGACATCATCGCAGAGTAAATAGCTGTCATTAATATTCTGCCCAAACTAACCAATGGCCTGGATTCTATCAGGTGATTGGAAAAGATCCAATTATCGGCTTTGTAACTTAACAATGTACAAAGCAGTGAGCAATTATCAGTCAATGGGTGAAGCTGGTTGGTTAACTGATGCCATTAACAACTCTGACCTTGAACTGAGCTCATATCTTCATTCTCCACCAGCTGTAGATTTTTTACAAGATGCGTTATAGTTTCAATAAAACCAGGGACTATATGAGCAAGAATTCAAATCAGAGACTGACGGGCAGGACTTGGGATGTGAATAGTTGAGGTTAATAGTGTCAGACAAGGACAAATGAAAAGTATTGTCACCACTGGACATCTGAAATGAAACCAGGAAGTGCTGGAAGAGAGGTTCTGAGAAAGACTCAACGCCTGACATTGAGCTGCCTGGTTCCAGACTCGCCTCATATTTCCAGCAGTTTTATTGTCCAGTTTAGACGAGGTCAGTGGTTTGCAGTGTGGTTTGATTTGGGGTTGGGTGGTGGACGTAATTTCTGTGTATTATCCCCCGACAAAGACAAAATGAATGAAAACAGGGGAGTGAGCCGTTGATTTACGACTGGTCCCAGAACCATGCACGGCCCCAGGGTACAGATCCATCCCCCAGAACTGAGCATAGTTTCAGTGATAGAACCAAGCTCAGCCCCTCCCAGAACTGTGTGACATGTTGGGTTTCAAATCCAACTACACCCTAATTGTAAATGTAAACTGTGTCAGCCGTGGCTCAGTGGGCAGCCTGTGAGTCAGAAGGTTTTTTTTTAGGTTACAGCACGGGAAGAGGCCAGTCAGTCCATCGAGTCCGTGCCGGCTCTATGCGAGGGCAATTCAGCTAGTCCCACTCCCCCGCCTTATCTCCGTAGCCCTGCAATTTTTTTTCCTTTCAAGTACTTATCCAGTTCCCTTTTGAAGGCCATGATTGAATCTGCCTCCACCACCCCCTCGGGCAGTGCATTCCAGATCCTAACCACTCGCTGTGTAAAAACGATTTTCCTCATGTCCCCTTTGGCTCTTTTGCCAATCACCTTAAATCGATGTCCTCTGGTTCTTGACCCTTCCACCAATGGGAAGAGTTTATCTCTATCTACTCTGTCTAGACCCTTCATGATTTTGAATACCTCTATCAAATCTCCTCTCAACCTTCTTTGTTCCAAGGAGAACAACCCCAGCTTCTCCAGTCTATCCACGTAATTAAAGTCCCTCATCCCTGGGACCATTCCATTAAATCTCTTCTGCACCCTCTCTAAGGCCTTCACATCTTCCTAAAGTGCGGTGCCCAGAACTGGACACAATGCTCCAGTTGTGGCCGAACCAGTGTTTTATAAAGGTTCATCATGACTTCCTTGCTTTTGTACTCGATGCCTCTATTTATAAAGCCCAGGATCCTGTATGCTTTATTAACCACTTTCTCAACCTGCCCTGCCACCTTCAGTGATTTGTGCACATATACCCCCAGATCTCTCTGTTCCTGTACCCCTTTTAGAATTCTGCCCTTTAGTTTATATTGCCTCTCCTCATTCTTCCTACCAAAATGTATCACCTCGCATTTTTCTGCATTAAATTTTCATCTGCCATGTGTCCGTCCATGCCACCAGCCTGTCTACATCCTCCTGAAGTCCATCACTATCGTTCTCACTGTTCACTACACTTCCAAGTTTTGTATCATGTGCAAATTTGGAAATTGTGCCCTGTACACCCAAGTCCAAGTCATTAATATATATCAAGAAAGGCAATGGTCTCAGCACCGACCCCCTGGGGAACACCACTGTACACCTCCCTCCAGTCTGAAAGACAACCGTTCACCACTACTCTCTGTTTCCTGTTACTTAGCCAATTCTGTATCCATGCTGCCACCACCCCTTTTATTCCATGGGTTTCAATCTTGATAACAAGCCTATTATGTGGCACTTAATCAAACGCCTTTTGAAAGTCCATATACACAACATCAACCACATTGCCCTCATCGACCCTCTCTGTTACCTCATCAAAAAACTCTATCAAATTAGCTAAACACGATTTGCCTTTAACAAATCTGTGCTGGCTTTCCCTAATCAATCCACACTTGAATGGCGGAGCAGGCCCGAAGGGCCGAATGGCCTACTCTTGCTCCTATTTTCTATGTTTCTATGTTTCTTGTCCAAATGACTGTTAATTCTGTCCTGGATTATCGTTTCTAAAAGTTTCCCCACCACTGAGGTTAAACTGACTGGCCTGTAGTTGCTGGGTTTATCCTTACACCCTTTTTTGAACAAGGGTGTAACATTTGTAATTCTCCAGTCCTCTGGCACCACCCCCGTATCTAAGGATGTTTGGAAGATTATGGCCAGCACCTCTGCAATTTCCACCCTTACTTCCCTCAGCTACCTAGGATGCATCCCATCCGGACTGGGAGACTTATCTAAGTACAGCCAGCCTTTCCAGTACCTCCCCCTCCCACTCACCCTCTCCCTGTCCCTCCCCCTCTCCCTGTCCCTCCCCCTCTCCCTCTCCCTCCCCCGCCCTCCTCCTACTCCCCCTCTCCCTCCCCCTAATGCCCCTCCCCCTCTCCCTCCCTATCCCCCTCCCCCGGTGAATGGGGACCAGCCTCCCCCACCCCATACTCACTGAAAAGTCTGCATCCTCCGCCCGGAGGTGATTTGCGATGTAATGCACCCCCTCCAGGGCCCGGATGATACTGGGAGAGAGCAGGAAGTTGGAATTTGCCTCAGGACCGTCATTGCCACTGTTTCTCTGGCCGTGATTGGCTCTCCCTCCCGTGTACTGGCGATGGCACTGGTGGCCATGACTGTGCGGGCCTGTCAGTCTCGCGCGGCACAGCTGCAGGCCCAGCGGGGGCTCGTCGGGCTCAGTCTGCGGGCAGCACTTGGAGGAGCCGAGCTTCATCTCCAGCAGGCTGAAGTGATTGGAGAAAGTTTCCACCTTGGGCACCGGTCTCTTCATAAACAGCCAGCGGGGAATGAAATCCAGGAAGACCTTCCTCACCCACCTGGGCATCTTGTGAGTGTTGGGCGAGCGATGGTGGACATTGAGGACAAAGACGGTGATGACAATGGAGAGCGTGACAAAGATCATGGTGAACAGCAAGTACTCGCCGATCAGGGGGATGACGAGGGAGGTCGAAGGGATGATCTCCGTAATAAGCAGCAGGAAGACAGTGAGGGACAGCAATACCGATATACAAAGAGTGATCTTCTCACCACAGCCAGACGGTAGATAGAAGACCAACACGGTTAAACAGGAGATAAGCAAACAGGGGATGATAAGGTTAATGGTGTAGAAGAGCGGGAGCCTCCTGATAATGAAGGAGTACGTGATATCAACATACACCTCATAGCAGCAGTCATACTTCTTGCTGTTGTAAACACCCACGGCATTGACGATTGCCCACTCGCCACTCTCCCAGTAGTCCTTCAGGTCCACATTCCTGTCCATGCTCCTCAGGTCGATCTTCGACTTGTCATGGGTCCAGGAGCCGAATTTCATCTTGCAGTTCTGCTGGTCGAAGGGGAAGAAGGTGACGTCAATGCTGCAGGAGCTCTTGTAGATGGCCGGAGGGACCCACTGGACCCGGCCCACGGAGAAGAGATGAGCTTTTGTCATGTGCGTCACAGCAAACTCCCCGTCTGCACTGGGACAAGGAAACACAACAGGTTTATAGAGTCACGTAGAGCCAGGAGTGAGGTACAGGCTGGGATCTAATCCAGGGGTTCATATATAAATAACAGATACCCGAGAGTGAGTTACAGGCTGGAATCTAATCGAGGGGTTCGGGTGGTTTATAGAGAGAATAATGGATACCTGGGAGTGAGTTACAGGCTGGAATCTAATCGAGGGGTTCAGATGGCTTATAGAGAGAATAATGGATACCTGGGAGTGAGTTACAGGCTGGAATCTAATCGAGGGGTTCGGGGGTGAGTTACAGACTGGAATCTAACCCATGATGTAACTGACCTGTGCTACATTGTTAAAACCGCCATCTTTTAGATGAGACATTAATCCAAGGCTCCATTGCCTGGGTTGGTGGAAGTGAATGAGTCTGGAGCAATGTATGACTAATATTCCTCCCTCAACTAATGGCACCAAAACCAGATTAGCCACTCGCTCATTTCATTGCTGCTTGTTGGATTCTGTTGTGTGCAAAATGGCTGCCATGTTTTCTGACTTAGCCATGATGTGGAGATGCCGGTGATGGACTGGGGTTGACAATTGTAAACAATTTTACAACACCAAGTTATAGTCCAGCAATTTTATTTTAAATTCACAAGCTTTCGGAGATTTTCTCCTTCCTCAGGCAAATGTTTCAAGATCTCCTTGAAGCCTACGCATTTATACATATTGAACAATACATGGTGTTTACAGACTGCCCCTGCAACTGCCCGTTGCCAAGGCAATCACCGTGTTCAGACAGAGAGGTGTTACCTGCAGAACCTCCGAATACACATTCAACAAAAAAACAAACAGGGAAAAAAAACAGAGAAAAAAAAACACAGAGAGAGGCAGAAACATCCGGAAGGCAGAGAGAGCCAGCAAATGACCCATTATATTAAAAACAGATAACATTTGTTCGCTGGTGGGGTAACGTGTAGCGTGACATGAACCCAAGATCCCGGTTGAGGCCGTCCTCATGGGTGCGGAACTTGGCTATCAATTTCTGCTCGACGATTTTGCGTTGTCGTGTGTCTCGAAGGCCGCCTTGGAGTACGCTTACCCGAAGGTCGGTGGATGAATGTCCATGACTGCTGAAGTGTTCCCCGACTGGGAGGGAACCCTCCTGTTTGGCGATTGTTGCGCGGTGTCCGTTCATCCGTTGTCGCAGCGTCTGCATGGTCTCGCCAATGTACCATGCTCTGGGGCATCCTTTCCTGCAACGTATGAGGTAGACAACGTTGGCTGAGTCACAGGAGTATGAACCATGCACCTGGTGGGTGGTGTCATCTCGTGTGATGGTGGTATCTGTGTCGATGATCTGGCATGTCTTGCAGAGGTTACCGTGGCAGGGTTGTGTGGCGTCGTGGACGCTGTTCTCTTGAAAGCTAGGTAGTTTGCTGCGAACGATGGTCTGTTTGAGGTTGGGTGGCTGTTTAAAGGCGAGTAGTGGAGGTGTGGGGATGGCCATAGCGAGGTGTTTGTCCTCATTGATGACATGTTGAAGGCTGCGGAGAACATGGCGTAGTTTCTCCGCTCCGGGGAAGTACTGGACGACAAAGGGTACTCTGTTGGTTGCGTCCCGTGTTAGTCTCCTGAGGAGGTCTATGCGATTTTTTGCTGTGGCCCGTCGGAACTGTCGATCGATGAGTCGAGCGTCATATCCCGTTCTTACTAGGGCGTCTTTCAGCGTCTGTAGGTGTCCATCGCGTTCCTCCTCGTCTGAGCAGACCCTGTGTATTCGCAGGGCCTGTCCATAGGGGATGGCCTCTTTGACGTGGTTAGGGTGGAAGCTGGAAAAGTGGAGCATCGTGAGGTTGTCCGTGGGCTTGCGGTAGAGTGAGGTGCTGAGGTGCCCGTCTTTGATGGAGATTCGTGTGTCCAAGAAAGAAACTGATTCTGAGGAGTAGTCCATGGTGAGCTTGATGGTGGGATGGAACTTGTTGATGTTATCGTGTAGTCTCTTTAGTGATTCCTTGCCGTGGGTCCATAGAAAGAAAATGTCGTCGATGTATCTGGTGTATAGTGTTGGTTGGAGGTCTTGTGCAGTGAAGAAGTCCTGCTCGAACTTGTGCATGAAAATGTTGGCGTATTGGGGTGCGAATTTGGTCCCCATGGCTGTTCCATGTGTTTGGGTAAAGAACTGGTTATCGAAGGTGAAGACATTGTGATCCAGGATGAAGCGGATGAGTTGTAGGATGGCTTCCGGAGATTGGCTGTTGTTGGTGTTGAGTATTGATGCTGTCGCAGCGATGCCGTCATCGTGGGGGATACTGGACGTCTGGCACTATACACCAGTATCCCCCACGATGACGGCATCGCTGCGACAGCATCGATACTCAACACCAACAACAGCCAATCTCCGGAAGCCATCCTACAACTCATCCGCTTCATCCTGGATCACAATGTCTTCACCTTCGATAACCAGTTCTTTACCCAAACACATGGAACAGCCATGGGGACCAAATTCGCACCCCAATACGCCAACATTTTCATGCACAAGTTCGAGCAGGACTTCTTCACTGCACAAGACCTCCAACCAACACTATACACCAGATACATCGACGACATTTTCTTTCTATGGACTCACGGCAAGGAATCACTAAAGAGACTACACGATAACATCAACAAGTTCCATCCCACCATCAAGCTCACCATGGACTACTCCTCAGAATCAGTTTCTTTCTTGGACACACGAATCTCCATCAAAGACGGGCACCTCAGCACCTCACTCTACCGCAAGCCCACGGACAACCTCACGATGCTCCACTTTTCCAGCTTCCACCCTAACCACGTCAAAGAGGCCATCCCCTATGGACAGGCCCTGCGAATACACAGGGTCTGCTCAGACGAGGAGGAACGCGATGGACACCTACAGACGCTGAAAGACGCCCTAGTAAGAACGGGATATGACGCTCGACTCATCGATCGACAGTTCCGACGGGCCACAGCAAAAAATCGCATAGACCTCCTCAGGAGACTAACACGGGACGCAACCAACAGAGTACCCTTTGTCGTCCAGTACTTCCCCGGAGCGGAGAAACTACGCCATGTTCTCCGCAGCCTTCAACATGTCATCAATGAGGACAAACACCTCGCTATGGCCATCCCCACACCTCCACTACTCGCCTTTAAACAGCCACCCAACCTCAAACAGACCATCGTTCGCAGCAAACTACCTAGCTTTCAAGAGAACAGCGTCCACGACGCCACACAACCCTGCCACGGTAACCTCTGCAAGACATGCCAGATCATCGACACAGATACCACCATCACACGAGATGACACCACCCACCAGGTGCATGGTTCATACTCCTGTGACTCAGCCAACGTTGTCTACCTCATACGTTGCAGGAAAGGATGCCCCAGAGCATGGTACATTGGCGAGACCATGCAGACGCTGCGACAACGGATGAACGGACACCGCGCAACAATCGCCAAACAGGAGGGTTCCCTCCCAGTCGGGGAACACTTCAGCAGTCATGGACATTCATCCACCGACCTTCGGGTAAGCGTACTCCAAGGCGGCCTTCGAGACACACGACAACGCAAAATCGTCGAGCAGAAATTGATAGCCAAGTTCCGCACCCATGAGGACGGCCTCAACCGGGATCTTGGGTTCATGTCACGCTACACGTTACCCCACCAGCGAACAAATGTTATCTGTTTTTAATATAATGGGTCATTTGCTGGCTCTCTCTGCCTTCCGGATGTTTCTGCCTCTCTCTGTGTTTTTTTTTCTCTGTTTTTTTTCCCTGTTTGTTTTTTTGTTGAATGTGTATTCGGAGGTTCTGCAGGTAACACCTCTCTGTCTGAACACGGTGATTGCCTTGGCAACGGGCAGTTGCAGGGGCAGTCTGTAAACACCATGTATTGTTCAATATGTATAAATGCGTAGGCTTCAAGGAGATCTTGAAACATTTGCCTGAGGAAGGAGAAAATCTCCGAAAGCTTGTGAATTTAAAATAAAATTGCTGGACTATAACTTGGTGTTGTAAAATTGTTTACAATTCTGACTTAGCAACAGTGGAACATTGAGAACAGGAGAAGGCCATTCAGCCCCTTGAGCCTGTTCTGCCATTCAATTAGATCATGGCTGATCTGTACTTTAAGTCCATTTACCTTTCCTCCACATCCCTTACCCAACAAAAATCTACCCAAAACTGATTGCAGTACTCCAATGGGGTCTGATCAAGGCTGAACTTTAAAAGTAATTCATTGGATATCAATTTCTATGAGATGTCATGAGGATTGTGATGGAGTTCTTGAGAGGGAGAGACTGGTACACTGGAGATATATACAGAGAGAGAGAGGGAGGCTGGTACACTGGAGATATATACAGAGAGAGAGAGAGACTGGTACACTGGAGATATATACAGAGAGAGAGAGAGAGACTGGTACACTGGAGATATATACAGAGAGAGAGAGAGGGAGGCTGGTACACTGGAGATATATACAGAGAGAGAGAGAGACTGGTACACTGGAGATATATACAGAGAGAGAGAGAGAGACTGGTACACTGCAGATATATACAGAGAGAGAGAGAGGGAGAGACTGGTACACTGGAGATATATACAGAGAGAGAGAGAGACTGGTACACTGGAGATATATACAGAGAGGGAGAGACTGGTACACTGGAGATATATACAGAGAGAGAGAGGGAGAGACTGGTACACTGGAGATATATACAGAGACAGAGAGAGAGAGACTGCTACACTGGAGATATATACAGAGAGAGAGAGAGAGAGACTGGTACACTGGAGATATATACAGAGAGAGAGAGAGAGACTGGTACACTGGAGATATATACAGAGAGAGAGAGGGAGGCTGGTACACTGGAGATATATACAGAGAGAGAGAGAGACTGGTACACTGGAGATATATACAGAGAGAGAGAGAGAGAGACTGGTACACTGGAGATATATACAGAGAGAGAGAGAGGGAGAGACTGGTACACTGGAGATATATACAGAGAGAGAGAGGGAGGCTGGTGCACTGGAGATATATACAGAGAGAGAGAGAGACTGGTACACTGGAGATATATACAGAGAGAGAGAGAGAGAGACTGGTACACTGGAGATATATACAGAGAGAGAGAGAGGGAGAGACTGGTACACTGGAGATATATACAGAGAGAGAGAGGGAGAGACTGGCACACTGGAGATATATACAGAGAGAGAGAGAGAGAGACTGGTACACTGGAGATATATACAGAGAGAGAGAGAGAGAGAGACTGGTACACTGGAGATATATACAGAGAGAGAGAGGGAGGCTGGTACACTGGAGATATATACAGAGAGAGAGAGAGACTGGTACACTGGAGATATATACAGAGAGAGAGAGAGAGAGAGACTGGTACACTGGAGATATATACAGAGAGAGAGAGGGAGAGACTGGTACACTGGAGATATATACAGAGAGAGAGAGGGAGAGACTGGTACACTGGAGATATATACAGAGAGAGAGAGGGAGAGACTGGTACACTGGAGATATATACAGAGAGAGAGGGAGAGAGACTGGTACACTGGAGATATATACAGAGAGAGAGAGAGAGAGAGACTGGTACACTGGAGATATATACAGAGAGAGAGGGAGAGAGACTGGTACACTGGAGATATATACAGAGAGAGAGAGAGAGAGACTGGTACACTGGAGATATATACAGAGAGAGAGAGAGAGACTGGTACACTGGAGATATATACAGAGAGAGAGGGAGAGACTGGTACACTGGAGATATATACAGAGAGAGAGAGAGAGGGAGGCTGGTACACTGGAGATATATACAGAGAGAGAGGGAGAGAGAGACTGGTACACTGGAGATATATACAGAGAGAGAGGGAGAGACTGGTACACTGGAGATATATACAGAGAGAGAGGGAGAGAGACTGGTACACTGGAGATATATACAGAGAGAGAGAGAGGGAGGCTGGTACACTGGAGATATATACAGAGAGAGAGAGAGAGAGACTGGTACACTGGAGATATATACAGAGAGAGAGGGAGAGACTGGTACACTGGAGATATATACAGAGAGAGAGAGAGAGGGAGGCTGGTACACTGGAGATATATACAGAGAGAGAGAGAGAGAGACTGGTACACTGGAGATATATACAGAGAGAGAGGGAGGCTGGTACACTGGAGATATATACAGAGAGAGAGAGAGGGAGACTGGTACACTGGAGATATATACAGAGAGAGAGGGAGAGACTGGTACACTGGAGATATATACAGAGAGAGAGGGAGAGAATGGTACACTGGAGATATATACAGAGAGAGAGGGAGAGAGACTGGTACACTGGAGATATATACAGAGAGAGAGGGAGAGAGACTGGTACACTGGAGATATATACAGAGAGAGAGGGAGAGAGAGACTGGTACACTGGAGATATATACAGAGAGAGAGGGAGAGACTGGTACACTGGAGATATATACAGAGAGAGAGAGAGAGACTGGTACACTGGAGATATATACAGAGAGAGAGGGAGGCTGGTACACTGGAGATATATACAGAGAGAGAGAGAGAGGCTGGTACACTGGAGATATATACAGAGAGAGAGGGAGGCTGGTACACTGGAGATATATACAGAGAGAGAGAGAGAGAGACTGGTACACTGGAGATATATACAGAGAGAGAGAGAGAGAGAGAGACTGGTACACTGGAGATATATACAGAGAGAGAGGGAGGCTGGTACACTGGAGATATATACAGAGAGAGAGAGAGAGACTGGTACACTGGAGATATATACAGAGAGAGAGAGAGAGAGAGACTGGTACACTGGAGATATACACAGAGAGAGAGAGAGAGAGACTGGTACACTGGAGATATATACAGAGAGAGAGAGGGAGACTCGTACACTGGAGATATATACAGAGAGAGAGAGAGGGAGACTGGTACACTGGAGATATATACAGAGAGAGAGAGAGAGACTGGTACACTGGAGATATATACAGAGAGAGAGAGAGAGACTGGTACACTGGAGATATATACAGAGAGAGAGAGAGGCTGGAGGAGAGAGGGTCGGTTTAGTAGGTACAGCACTCCATACCATTACTGTGTTTTAGAAATGCTCCCACTGGGCACTAACATGTTTGCCTTGATCCCCTTGGATTGCAAATCCCTCTAATATCTGTGTGGATTCTTTGCATTTAATCCTCTAAACATCAGTGCCAAGGTCTCGCCTGCCCCCAGACAGGGATGTGCTCCGACTATTATTGACTCTGGCTGGACTATACCAGGAAACTGAAGACAGGCCGGCTGACTGAAGCTTGGGAATGTAGATGGAGTGCTTCAGTCAGCCGGCTGTTCCACCTTGTGAGGGTGTCTCCAATCAAGTTCTCACTCTCCTCCAATGAGTTTTAACGTAAGGGGGGTAAATTGGTTAACCCCCAAAAATGGGCGCGGGCACGGCATTGCGGGATTAACCCGCGTCCGGTCGACCCGTCGCAGGTAGCACGAGACATTTGTGTTACCAGGGAACGTACCCCCCGGGGATGGGAAAAACCAGGCCTGACACGAGGATTCCACGACATTCGCACTTTCCACCAGCAGGGGGAGTCCGAATCTCTCTTAAAGGCAAGCTGTCTCTCTTAAAGGCAGGCTGTCTCTCTTAAAGGCAGGCTGTCTCTCTTAAAGGCAGGCTGTACCTGCCATTTGCTAAATATAAGATGGAGTCTGAACAAAGATCAGACATCGCACACGTAAAAATATGCCTGTCATGCCTGTTCAACCATGACAGGCACATCACCCAGACACAAGTCCCGCTTTCTTGCAGGAGAAAGAGGCAGCAAGTGGCAGTGGCATTTAGCCCCTCGAGTCTGTTCCGCCATTCAGTGAGATCATGGTGGACCTGTGACCTAACTCCATATACCCGCTTTAGCCCCATATCCCTTAATACCCTTGGTTCACAGAAATCTGTCAATCTCAGACTTAAAATTCACAATTGATCTAACATCACCTGCCGTTTACAGAAGAACATTCCAAACGACTCCCACCCTTTGCGTGTAGAAGCGTTTCCTAACTTCACTCCTGCATGTCTTGGCTCTAAATGTTGGGCTATGTCCCCGCGTCCTAGTATTCAAGTCTAGGAGATCTCCAAAAACAGGTACAAATGCATCAGCAGCCAGAAACAATAATCCAGCCACTAACCTGTAAACCCTGCATGGTCCCTTTAAATAGCGCTGGTGGGGGGTCCTCCAGGCACTCTAAAACACGGTCAGATGGTCGGGGTTAAGACGGTGAATTGAGTGGTGCGTTAAGTCCCAAAATGGTGTCTAGCACTTTTAATCCACATTGCACACTGATCAAACACATTTCCTCCCTACTTTATATGAGGCCGGCATTTGCTATTTGCGCATGCGCTAAACCCTTTACCAAGATGGAGTCCAGCGCACAGCACACTAGAAGTATGCGTGCGCATCCAAGTCGCCATCTTGGATATTCGGGAGGCCGTGTAGCGCCGAAACAATGGGCGCTACACGGGCCAATTTAGCACCCATGGTGTTCAGTGTCATACCGTATCTTTAAAAAGAAAGACTTACATTTAATTTGTGCCTTTCATGCCCTCAGGATGTCCCAAAGCTTTACAGCCAATGAAGTACTTTTGAAGCGTAGTCACTGTTGTCATGTAGGAAATGCAGCAGTCAATTTGCGCACAGCAAGATCCCACAAACAGCAATGAGATAATGACCAGATAATCTGTTTTTAGTGATGTTGGTTGAGGGATAAATATTGGCTAGGACACTGGAGAGAACTCCCCTGTTCTTCTTCGAAAAGTGCTATGGGATGTTTTATGTCCACCTGAGGGAGCAGACGGGGCCTCGGTTTAACATCTCACCTGAAAGACGGCACCTCCGACAGTGCAGCACTCCCTCAGTACTGACCTGGAGTGCCAGCCTGGATTATGTGCTTGAGTCTCTGGAGTGGGACATGAACCCACGACCTTCTAACTCAGGGGTGAGAGTGCTGCCCACTGAGCCAAGGCTGACATTTTAACTTTTGAATAATTAATTAATCCTTGCCCAATATAAAATCTCCTCTGAAGGTGCAGTTTGTGTGATCAATCTGCATTAATATGCAGCTTACTTTGAATTGATTAAAATGTTAAAATGACTAAAATCTAGGTGGTCTGCTGACTGAGATAAATGTTGGTTTGGAGAACTTTGGCACGTTACTTCTTTGGTTTTATGTGAGAACGTGTGCTGACTCTGGCTGGCCGCTACCAGCAAATCAAATCTCCTCCATCAAAGCTGATTTCTGGATGCCAGCAAAAAAAAAAACCACTAACAGGATAAGTGGGTACATTAAGATCAAATGAAATATTTCTCTCTGTCGAACAAGCATGAAATCGCTCAGGAAAGAGTCACTAATGGCTTCCGATCGTTTTTTAAATTCATTCTCGGGATGTGGGCGTCGCTGGCAAGGCCGACATTTATTGTCCATCCCCAGTTGCCTTGAACTGAATGGTCACTTCAGAGGTCAGTTAAGAATCAACCCCGTTGGTGTGGGACTGGAGTCACATATATACCCAGACCGGGTAAGGACGGCAGGTTTCCTTCCCTAAAGGACATCAGTGAACCAGTTGGGTTTTTACGACAATCCGACAGTTTCAAGGTCACTTTTACTGAGACCAGATTTTAATTTCCAGATTTTTAAAACTGAATTCAAATTCTCAAAGCACCCAGTGGGATTTGAATTCACAATCTCTGGATTATTAGTCCAGGCCTTTGGATAAGTAGTCTAGTTAAAAAAAACACTACACCACCGTACCCTCCCGGCCCAGTGAGGCCTCAGTGCTTTCATCCCTGGTAACAAATCAGAGTATTGTCAGTCGAGCAGTTGTCTACGGTAAACCAGGAACACGGCAAACCAGGCACACGGCAAAGCAGGAATACGGCAAAACAGGCACACGGTAAACCAGGAACATGGCAAACCAGGAACACAATAAACCAGGCACACAGCAAAACAGGCACACGGTAAACCAGGCACACGGCAAACCAGGAACACAATAAACCAGGCACACGGCAAACCAGGAATACGGCAAAGCAGGAATACGGCAAACCAGGAACATGGCAAACCAGGAACACGGCAAACCAGGAACACGGCAAAGCAGGAATACGGCAAACCAGGAACATGGCAAACCAGGAACACGGCAAAGCAGGAATACGGCAAAGCAGGAATACGGCAAACCAGGAACATGGCAAACCAGGAACATGGCAAACCAGGAACACGGCAAAGCAGGAATACGGCAAACCAGGAACACGGCAAAGCAGGAATACGGCAAACCAGGAACATGGCAAACCAGGAACATGGCAAACCAGGAACACGGCAAAGCAGGAATACGGCAAACCAGGAACACGGCAAAGCAGGAACACGGCAAACCAGGAACATGGCAAACCAGGAACATGGCAAACCAGGAACACGGCAAACCAGGAACACGGCAAACCAGGAACATAGCAAACCAGGAACACAATAAACCAGGCACACGGCAAACCAGGAACATGGCAAACCAGGAACACGGCAAACCAGGAACACAATAAACCAGGCACACAGCAAACCAGGAACACGGCAAACCAGGAACACGGCAAAACAGGCACACGGTAAACCAGGCACATGGTAAACCAGGAACACGGCAAAACAGGCACACGGTAAACCAGGCACATGGTAAACCAGGAACATGGCAAACCAGACACACGGTAAACCAGGAACTTGGTAAACCAGGAACATGGCAAAACAGGCACACGGTAAACCAGGCACATGGTAAACCAGGCACACGGTAAACCAGGCACATGGTAAACCAGGCACACGGTAAACCAGGAACACAATAAACCAGACACACGGCAAAGCAGACACATGGCAAACCAGGAACATGGCAAAGCAGGCACACGGTAAACCAGGCACACGGTAAACCAGGCACACGGTAAACCAGGCACATGGTAAACCAGGAACACAATAAACCAGACACACAGCAAAGCAGACACACGGCAAACCAGGAACATGGCAAACCAGGAACACAATAAACCAGGCACACAGCAAACCAGGAACACGGCAAACCAGGAACACGGCAAACCAGGAACACGGCAAAACAGGCACACGGTAAACCAGGAACACGGCAAAACAGGCACATGGTAAACCAGGCACATGGTAAACCAGGCACATGGTAAACCAGGAACATGGCAAACCAGGAACACAATAAACCAGGTATACGGCAAAGCAGGAATACGGCAAACCAGGCACACGGTAAACCAGGAACACGGCAAACCAGGAACACAATAAACCAGACACACGGCAAAGCAGACACACGGTAAACCAGGAACATGGCAAACCAGGAACATGGCAAACCAGGAACATGGCAAACCAGGTATGTGGTAAATCTGGCACATGGTACACCTGAAACATGGTAAACCTGGCATGCAGTAAACCAGGCACCTGGTAATCCTGGCACCAATTCCACCTGCAGGTAAACAGAGAGCTCAGAACACCGTGATTCCACAGTTTCCACAGGATTTGCCAGCATTCTCCGAGGGTGTAATTCCGGTGGTGTTGATAACTCTTATCCACTGTATCAGCACAAGGACCACGTACGGTACCAACAGAGACGGTGAACTTTACCCCATTGGTATCTCACCCGCAGCACTGCCATAAACACCCACGGGCAAGGTCAAGGCGACATTCCCATCTCTGCTATCAGCACCTGCCATTGAAAACTCTTTATTTAAAGCATCAGAGGCAATTGTGGATGTCCCAGTCATCTGGCCTGGATATTGGCCAAGTGCAGTGCATTAATTAGACTGTACACCAGGAGGAGCCCCTGTGCCACAGTCACATCCATCGCACAGGATGAACGTGTGACCAGAACTTAGCCGCAGTCTGAGATTCCGATTCCATACAATCTCCAGTTTCTAGTGAATCAAGCAGCTACTGTTGTGAATTTGGACTCTGAAACCATCCGACTTCTGTACCATTTACAAGGATTAAAGTCAGTTAAATACTGTCCGTCAGTCACTCTGACTTAGTGAAGGAGATGTCACAGATAAGGAGTTCCATTTCAATTGTAAGACAGTGTAGAGGGAGCTTTACTCTGTATCTAACCCTGTACCTGCCCTGGGAGTGTTTGATGGGACAGTGTAGAGGGAGCTTTACTCTGTATCTAACCCTGTACCTGCCCTGGGAGTGTTTGATGGGACAGTGTAGAGGGAGCTTTACTCTGGATCTAACCCGTGCTGTACCTGCCCTGGGAGTGTTTGATGGGACAGTGTAGAGGGAGCTTTACTCTGTATCTAACCCGTGCTGTATCTGCCCTGGGAGTGTTTGATGAGACAGTGTAGAGGGAGCTTTACTCTGTATCTAACCCGTGCTGTACCTGCCCTGGGAGTGTTTGATGGGACAGTGTAGAGGGAGCTTTACTCTGTATCTAATCCGTGCTGTATCTGCCCTGGGAATGTTTGATGGGACAGTGTAGAGGGAGCTTTACTCTGTATCTAACCCTGTACCTGCCCTGGGAGTGTTTGATGGGACAGTGTGGAGGGAGCTTTACTCTGTATCTAACCCTGTACCTGCCCTGGGAGTGTGTGGTGTTGATAGTAATGGTGAGTGATCTTGTGTTGAAGTGAGATCTGTACTGGGAATTTCCTCCAAATCAGCTGCCATAACTGCGGGGTGAGATTGGCAGAAACCTTGTTTATGGACAATAATGGGGTTCATGCCGATCTTCCTCCGAAATTACAATGGCTGGTGAGGAGAATCCCCAAGGAATTTCATCCCACCCAAGTTGTGAAACTCACTTGTTGTAAAGAACGATGTCCGGAATCCAGATCATCTCTGAGGGAACGCGGATCGAGGTGACGTTGTCAAACTCCACGGGATCCCATGTGAGTTTATAGTCGTACCATTCCTGGAAAAAAAGAGGAAAACAGGAATACGACAGGAGTTATGAAGAGCTGTCACAGTGCGTGGCAAAGACTGGACGACCAGGGAATGGTGCCACATAAAAGATTATTACTTAAGATAAAAAATCACGGGATTGGGGGTAATATTCTGGCATGGGTGGAGGATTGGTTATCGAACAGGAAGCAGAGAGTTGGGATAAATGGTTCATTTTCGGACTGGCAACCAGTAACCAGTGGTGTTCCACAGGGGTCGGTGCTGGGTCCCCAACTCTTTACAATCTATATTAACGATTTGGAGGAGGGGACCGAGTGCAACATATCAAAATTTGCAGATGATACAAAGATGGGAGGGAAAGTAGAGAGTGAGGAGGACATAAAAAACCTGCAAGGGGATATAGACAGGCTGGGTGAGTGGGCGGAGATTTGGCAGATGCAATATAATATTGGAAAATGTGAGGTTATGCACTTTGGCAGGAAAAATCAGAGAGCAAGTTATTTTCTTAATGGCGAGAGACTGGAAAGTACTGCAGTACAAAGGGATCTGGGGGTCCTAGTGCAAGAAAATCAAAAAGTTGGTATGCAGGTGCAGCAGGTGATCAAGAAGGCCAACGGAATGTTGGCTTTTATTGCTAGGGGGATAGAATATAAAAACAGGGAGGTATTGCTGCAGTTATATAAGGTATTGGTGAGACCGCACCTGGAATACTGCATACAGTTTTGGTGTCCATACTTAAGAAAAGACATACTTGCTCTCGAGGCAGTACAAAGAAGGTTCACTCGGTTAATCCCGGGGATGAGGGGGCGGACATATGAGGAGAGGTTGAGTAGATTGGGACTCTACTCATTGGAGTTCAGAAGAATGAGAGGCGATCTTATTGAAACATATAAGATTGTGAAGGGGCTTGATCGGGTGGATGCGGTGAGGATGTTCCCAAGGATGGGTGAAACTAGAACTAGGGGGCATAATCTTAGAATAAGGGGCTGCTCTTTCAAAACTGAGATGAGGAGAAACTTCTTCACTCAGAGGGTGGTAGGTCTGTGGAATTTGCTGCCCCAGGAAGCTGTGGAAGCTACATCATTAGATAAATTTAAAACAGAAATAGACAGTTTCCTAGAAGTAAAGGGAATTAGGGGTTATGGGGAGCGGGCAGGAAATTGGACATGAAGCTGAGTTCGGATCGGTCAATGCCCTGTGGGTGGCGGAAAGGGCCCAGGGGCTGTGTGGCCGGGTCCTGCTCCGACTTCTTGTGTTCTTTAGATTTGTGGTTGGGATCAGATCAGCCATGATCTTATTGAATGGCGGAGCAGGCTCGAGGGGCCGATTGGCCTACTCCTGCTCCAATTTCTTATGTTCTTATGTTCTTATTCCAAGTTCAGGATAAGCTCAGAGTGACTGTACTCCCCAACATCGGGACACCTATTTCACTGAGGGGAGTCTCTGTATCACCGGGTGGCAGCAGTGTCTCCTCACCAACATTGCCTATCAGCATAGCCTCTCTGTCCAGTCCTCACGTCTGTTGTTGGTTGTTAACAATATCTGAACCAAAGGAAGAATCCATGCTTTCCTCCCCCTCAGTCACTTCCTCCCAACTCAGTGACTCCCTCCCCCTCAGTCTCCCTCCCCCTCAGTCTCCTTCCCCCTCAGTGACTTTCTCCCTCAGAGACTCCCTCCGAACTCAGTGATTCACCCCTCAGTGACTCCCTCCCCCTCAGTCTCCCTCTCACTCAGTGACTCCCTCCCTCAATCTCCCTCCACCTCAGTCTCCCTCTCCCTCAGTGACTCCTTCCCTCAGTCTCCCTCCCCCTCAGCGACTCCCTCCTCCTCAGTCTCCCTCTTCCTCAGTCTCCCTCTTCCTCAATCTCCCTCTCCCTCAGTCACTCCCTCTCCCTCAGTTTCTCCCTCCCTCAGTCACTCCATCTCGATATCTGGAACTCTCTCACCCAAAAAGCTGTTGAGGCTGGGGGTCAATTGAAAATTTCAAAAGGGAGATTGATTGATTTTTGATGGGTAAGAGTATTAGGGATATGGAACCAAGGCGGGTAAATGGAGTTAAGATGCAGATCAGCCATGATCCAAATGAATGGTGGAACAGATTCGAGGGGCTGAATGGCCTCCTCCTGTTCCCGTGATAGCCAGGCTATACTCCAAAGCCGATGGGCCTGATGAATTGTGGGTGAGATCGATATCTGTAAATTGCCCTGTGCTCCATCCCACAGTGTTCACATTTAGTTAAAAAAAACTCCCTCACAAGTACTGACTGTAAGACGGTGGAGGTTTACATGGAGGCTTAAAGTTTTGAGAACAGTCTGTTGAGTTGTAAATGATCCAGACGGCCACATTGTACCAGTGGTCCAGAGATGCGAGAATCTATCCATCTCCGTGGATACGGGGATGGTGCCAGAGGACTGGAGAATTGCAAATGTTACACCCTTGTTCAAAAAAGGGTGTAAGGATAAACCCAGCAACTATAGGCCAGTCAGTTTAACCTCGGTGGTGGGGAAACTTTTAGAAACGATAATCCAGGACAGAATTAACGGTCACTCGGACAAGTGTGGATTAATAAAGGAAAGCCAGCACAGATTTGTTAAAGGCAAATCGTGTTAAACCAACTTGATAGAGTTTTCTGATGAGGTAACAGAGAGGGTTGATGAGGGCAATGTGGTTGATGTTGTGTATATAGACTTTCAAAAGGCATTTGATAAAGTTCCGCATAATAGGCTTATCATCAAAGTTGAAGTCCATGGAATAAAGGAGGCAGTAGCAGCATGGATACAGAATTGGCCGAAGGGACAGGAAACAGAGAGTTGTGGTGAACGGTTGTTTATCGGACTGGAGGGAGGTGTACAGTGGTGTTCCCCAGGGGTCAGTGCTGGGACCACTGCTTTTCTTGATATATATTAATGACTTGGACTTGGGTGTACAGGGCACAATTTCCAAATTTGCAGATGACACAAAACTTGGAAGGGTAGTGAACAGTGAGGAGGATAGTGATAGACTTCAAGAGGATATAGACAGGCTGGTGGAATGGGCGGACACGTGGCAGATGAAAATTTAACGCAGAAAAATGCGAAGTGATACATTTTGGTAGGAAGAACGAGGAGAGGCAATATAAACTAGAGGGCACAATTCTAAAAGGGGTACAGGAACAGAGAGATCTGGGGGTATATGTGCACAAATCGTTGAAGGTGGCAGGGCAGGTTGAGAAAGTGGTTAAAAAAGCATACGGGATCCTGGGCTTTATAAATAGAGGCATAGAGTACAAAAGTATGGAAGTCGTGATGAACCTTTATAAAACACTGGTTCGGCCACAACTGGAGTATTGTGTCCAGTTCTGGGCACCGCACTTCAGGAAAGATGTGAAGGCCTTAGAGAGGGTGCAGAAAAGATTTATCAGAATGATTCCAGGGATGAGGGACTTTAATTACGTGGATAGACTGGAGAAGCTGGGATTGTTCTCCTTGGAACAGAGAAGGTTGAGAGGAGATTTGATCGAGGTATTCAAAATCATGAAGGGTCGAGCCAGAGTAGATAGAGAGAAACTGTTCCCATTGGCGGAAGGGTCAAGAACCAGAGGACACAGATTTAAGGTGATTGTCAAAAGAACCAAAGGCGTATTGAGGAAAAACTTTTTTACCCAGCGAGTGGTTAGGATCTGGAATGCACTGCCCGAGGGGGTGGTGGAGGCAGATTCAATCATGGCCTTCAAAAGGGAACTGGATAAGTACTTGAAAGGAAAAAAACTGCAGGGTTATGGGGGGGGGGCGGGGGAGTGGGACTAGCTGGATTGTTCTTGCATAGAGCCAGCACGGACTCAATGGGCCGAATGGCCTCCTTTGGTGCTGTAACCTTTCTATGTTTCTGTGGTTCTATAGTGAGATCATGCACTTAGTGCTTCCCAACATCTCAATTCAATGCCTGTGCCAAGCTTTATGGAACTAACGTTTAATTAACTTTGAGGAAATCTCATATCAACATTAACTGGAATTCACAGATTCAGTTCCCCCCTTAATGGGACTAAATTTAAGCCTGTGGTTTGGGGATTTCAATTTATTTGCACTTAAAGTACTTTAGTACTGAGCTGAGGCCCATCGGCTCCCAGGTTACACACTAACAGGCCCCTCAGTTCCCCACGCTACACACTAACAGGCCCCTCAGTTCCCCACGCTACACACTAACAGGCCCCTCAGTTCCCCAGACTACACACTAACAGGCCCCTCAGTTCCCCACACTACACTAACAGGCCCCTCAGTTCCCCACGCTACACACTAACAGGCCCCTCAGTTCCCCACGCTACACACTAACAGGCCCCTCAGTTCCCCAGACTACACACTAACAGGCCCCTCAGTTCCCCACACTACACTAACAGGCCCCTCAGTTCCCCACGCTGCACACTAACAGGCCCCTCAGTTCCCCACGCTGCACACTAACAGGCCCCTCAGTTCACCACGCTACACACTAACAGGCCCCTCAGTTCCCCACGCTGCACACTAACAGGCCCCTCAGTTCCCCACGCTGCACACTAACAGGCCCCTCAGTTCCCCAGGCTACACACTAACAGGCCCCTCAGTTCCCCACGCTGCACACTAACAGGCCCCTCAGTTCCCCACGCTGCACACTAACAGGCCCCTCAGTTCCCCACGCTGCACACTAACAGGCCCCTCAGTTCCCCACGCTGCACACTAACAGGCCCCTCAGTTCCCCACTCTACACACTAACAGGCCCCTCAGTTCCCCACGCTACGCACTAACAGGCCCCTCAGTTTCCCACGCTACACACTAACAGGCCCCTCAGTTCCCCAGGTCCACAGTACTCCAGAACACTGTTGAGTGACCAGCCAACACATGGCTCCAGACTGCCCCGATGCCCAGTGCCCTAATTGAAGGATGGTCCCAGCTGGAAGCTCAGTGCATGCAGGTTAAAGAGCAGCAGTGGCCCTGCCTACACTGGGAGGCCCGTAGCCTCTGCGTCTCCACGTGGGATGTGTGCCTTTGGAAGCTCTCACACACGGTGATGGGTTCCTGCTCCTGTCAGACCCTCGGCTGGCCAATAAAAAATGGCTGGTGGATGACGAGGAGATCCGACCCATCAACTGCAGATCCTGAGCTGGGTCTGAACCTGGGGCGGGGAATTTTACCTTTGCAGAGGAGGCTCACCTGCTTCAGCCAGACATTGGTCGTCATCATCTGGTTTTTCTCATCCTGTTCCGAGGAGGGAAAAAGTAACAATTAGCCACAGGTTTACAGTAAATAGAAAAATAAACCAGCAGAGTGAATCGGTAATCCTGGAGTCAGAAAATTCCCCCATGGTGTGTTGATGAGCAAACCGTAACACGCTTGTTTAGACTGCCTGTTATTTCAAGGAGGAGTGAGACTGTTTTGAAGGGTTGAGGTGTCACAGGCCATTATAAGAAAGACTTGCATTTCTATCGAGCCTTTCATGATCTCAGGACGTCCCAAAGCGCTTCGCAGCCAATGAAGTATTTTTGAAGAGTAGTCACTGTCGTAATGTAGGAAACACAGCAGCCAATTTGCGTACAGCAAGATCCCACAAACAGTAATGTGATAAATGACCAGATAATCTGTTTTAGTGATGTTGGTTGAGGGATAAATATTGGTCCCAGGACACCGGGGAGAACTCCCCCTGCTCTTCTTCAAAATAGTGGCCGTGGGATCTTTTACATCCACCTGAGAGGGTAGACGGGAGTTCAAGGCTACATGTGTGTGCAGCTGAATGAAGATAAGTTGGAACATGCTGTGCTGGAAGCAGCCCATCACTCTCAAACAAGAGGGATCATTTTCTGCTCTAATAAGTTGTGACTGAAAGATGCGTTTCTTTAATCTATGCCCGATGGGCACCAATCAGCCGTACAATCATTTCAGCAAATGTTATTTTTTGCTGTGCTCTGCGGCTCAGAAATCTGTAAAATGTCAGGTCTGTACCGGCCTCTGGCCATTAACTGAAGCGCAAAGAAACAGCAAATGGAACTCAGTCTCACTGAGGGGGATAGGAGCGGAGGGGGAGGAGGCTCCTCGAGTGGCACAGATCAAAGCATCTGCATCTCCGCCTCTCCCTCCCTCCCTCTCTCCTTCCCCCTCTCCCTCCCTCTCTCCCTCCTCCCTCCCTCTCCCTCCTTCCTCCCCCACCCATCCCTTCCCTCCTCCCCTCTCCCTCCCCTCCTGTCCATTCCTCCCTCTCCCCTCCCTCCCTCTCCCCTCCCTCTCCCCATCTCCTCTCCCTCCCCTCCTGTCCATTCCTCTCACTCCCCTCCCTCCCTCTCCTCTCCCTCCCCCTCTCCCCATCTCCTCTCCCTCCCTTCATGTCCATTCCTCTCTCTCTCCCCTCCCTCCCTCTCCCTTTCTCCCCTTCTCCAATCCCCTTCTCCCCTCCCCCTCCCTCCCTCCCTAGCCCACTCCCACTCCCCCTCCCTCAGCACAACACACTCATGTCTTGCTGGTAATATAACGATGTGTTCACGATTTACGCCATTTGCTTCACACAAACAGCATCTCACCCTCAGCCTCCCCATTATTTTAAAGAACTTGCTGGATGCACTTTAATTGCCCGTTAAACTCGCCACAGGAAGTTCGGGCTGGTGATTAACAGGGAAAGTAACTTTTTAACAACGTTAAAATTGTTAATGCAAAATGTCAACCAACCACCCTGGACCAGGAATTGAACGGTCCAATCAAAACTGTTCAATCAAAACTGTTCGATCTCATTCCTCAGGTGGTAAATTGTTCTTAGAGATTTTAAAAATGTCAACTTTTTTTTAAGATGTCTAACTTTCCTTTCTGTCCCCTTTTTCTCTCCTAATCCAATCTTTCTTTCCCTCTATTTCTCTTTCTGTACCTGAAGGGGATGGGGGGACAGGGGAGGGGAGACAATGGGAGGGGGAGGGGGAGACAGCGCGGGGGAGGGGGAGACAATGGGAGGGGGAGGGGAGAAAGTAGGAGGGGGAGGGGGAGAAAGCGCGGGGGTGGGGGAGACAGTGCGAGGGGGAGGGGGAGACAGTGGGTGGGGGAGGGGAGACAGCGGGAGGGGAGGAGGAGGGGAGACAATGGGGGAGTTGGAGACAGTGCGGGGGAGGGGGATACAGTGGGAGGGGGAGACAATGGGAGGGGGAGGGGAGAAAGTAGGAGGGGGGAGACAGCGCGGGGGACGATAGACAGCAGGAGGGGAGGAGGAGGGGGAGACAACGGGGGAGTTGGAGACAGCGCGGGGGAGGGGGATACAGTGGGTGGGGAGGGGGAGACAGTGGGTGGGGAGGGGGAGACAGCGCGGGGGAGGGGGATACAGTGGGTGGGGAGGGAGAGACAGTGGGTAGGGAGGGGGAGACAGTGGGTGGGGAGGGGGAGACAGTGGGTGGGGAGGGGGGACAGAGGGAGGGGGGGGGAGCCAAGCGCTGCGGGCAGTGGCTATCAGGAGTGCTCATTAGCATATTTAAGGGGCCCATCGCCTCTTTTAGGCCAATATGGTGGTGGAAGTTTTTCAGCCGTTCTTGGGGTGCAGAGAAAGACCTGAGAAATTTGTCAGTTTTTCCCCTGTTTTCCATCTGGTTAATGGGCACAACGATGACCAATTTGTACCCCCCGATTACCGCAGCTAAGAGCAGCAAGGGTAGAAATTGACTTCAATGGAATAGAAATTGGCCGGATTGTAAAAGGCGGGGGGCTGATTCGCTTTCGCCCGTTTTGCGTTTCTGCCTGAGTCTAACTTCCCCCCCAAACCTTCTCTCCACCGGCCCCAGTAACCCCTCAACCTTTGCTCACTGTTTCCGAACCCCACAAAGTCGATTGCAGTGAGATACTTGCTGGTGTGTGTTTAATGTGTTACGGGTAAGTACTTGTGAGAACACCAGGGAGAATCAGGAACACACATTCTCCACAACGCACAATGACAAGGCACAGAATTGATTATAAATCATTCAGCAGACAGCCCGTTAAACCTTAATACGCAGCGCCCGGAATGTTTCATCTGTTTGTTGTACAGTTCCTCCATCTCCATCCTGGTGTCAGCCATGGCTCCGGGGGTAACATTCTCACCTCTGAGTTATGGAAGGTCATGGGTTCAAGAGACTTGAGCACAAAATCCAGGCTGATACTCCCAGTGCCGTGCCGAGGGAGTGCTGTAGTATCGGAGGGGCCGTCTTTTGGATGAGATGTTAAACCAAGGCCCCGTTTCCCTCTCAGGTGGATGTAAAAGATCCTACAGCACTATTTCAAAGAAGAGCAGGAGAGTTCTCCTCAGTGTCCTGACCAATATTTATCCCTCAACCAACATCAGTAAAAACAGATTATCAGGTCACTTATCCTTTTGCTGTTTGTGGGATCTTGCTGTGCGCAAATTGGCTGCCGTGTTTCCTACATTACAACAGTGATCACACTTCAAAAATTACTTAATTGGCTGTAAAGTGCTTTGGGACGTCCTGAGATCGTGAAAGGCATTATATAAATGCAAGTCTTTCTTCCTTAATAGAAAAAACAGCATCCAGCCCAGATCTGGAACTGACGAGACTGTCTCACAAACCTCCTCCTCCTGAGAGGGCACTGACATCTATAAGGGATCAGCACAGGTTCTGCTCCCAGTGCGAACCCTCGCTGGAGGGACCGCAGTTCACACGTGGGTCACTGTTCATCATTGAGCCTATTCTATGGCCCGAGCCTCATGGACAGATAGCGAGGGGATGGGAGGTGAAGGGAGGGAGCCAAATGTCCCTATTTAACTCATGGGAGTGAAGCATCGTTTGGGCAAAGCACAGAGTGAAATCCATCAGGAAGGATATTAGCCAGAGTCAGCAGCCATTTCCTCCAAGGTGTGAACCATGGCTCAGTGGGCAGCACTCCCACCTCTGAGCCTGAAGATTGTGGGTTCAAGTCCCACTCCAGAGACTTCAGCCTATAATCTAGGCTGACACTTCAGTGTAGTACTGAGGGAGTACTGTGCTGTCTTTCGGATGACACATTAAGCCGAGGCCCTGTCCACCCTCCAAGGTGGACATAAAAGATCCCATGGCCATTATTTGGAAGAAGTGCAGGAGAGTTCTCCTTGGTCCTAGACCAATAGTTATCCCTCAATGAACATTGCTAAAACTGATTATCTCATTGCTGTTTGTGGGATCTTGCTGTGTGCAAATCGGCTGCAGTGTTTCCTACATTACAACAGTGGCCACACTACATTGTCTATGAAATGCTTTCGGACACCCTGAAGTGGTGAAATGTGTTTTATAAATACAAGTTCTTTCTTTCCCATGGGTGGGTGTAAATGCACTCTCCCTCCCCACCAACAAACTATCACCGGTGATTGTGAGCAGTAGTGAGCTGTTTCTCACCACGTCAATGAGTTGAGCAATGGAAAGACCAAAGTTGACGATGACTGCGTTCGAGGTGTTGGGGACAGGTCGGGACCACCTGTTGTAGCCAGTGAAGAGGTGTTTGAAGAGTCTTTCCTCTGCTTGAGAATGAGTCTTCTCCTGACAATAAACTAGAAATGAGAGAGAGGTCAGTGAGTGAGGAACTGGGTGTTGGTTACTGTTACTGATTGAACACAAGGACAACAAACACCAATGGAATTATTGCCGGTGACTTGGGGGTTTGTGGCTGAGCACAAGAAGGGGACAAAATTTAAAGCTTTGACTTACTTCACTGGATGATCACTGCAGTGGTCAGATTGTAATAAAGTCAACAGAATCCCTCAGAAAAGAGGTTTTAATTTATTGGGACCATTGTTATCACTTCTGCTATTCTCCTCTGTGTGGTACATGAATTAGAAGCCATATACTTCACCTCTGTGGCCTCTGTTGTGTGTGTACATGAATTAGGGACCATGTACATCACCTCTACTGCCTCTCCTGTGAGATACATGAATTGGGAGCCATATACATCACCTCTTGTAGTGTGGTACATGAATTAGGGACCATATACATCACCTCTACTACCTCTGTGATATGTTCTATGAATTGAGAGCCATATACGATTCCCTGAACTGCTCCCTGAGAACATAAGAAAAGGGAACTCAGCCCCCCAAAGCTCATCAATTGTACAATTGGCTCCATCGTGCACCGAGTCTCAGGAGGGAGGTTGCAATGGGGACAGTCTCCACACGGATGAATCTCATGGCGTTTCTTGAACACCCGAAGTTAATGAGATGGCAATTCATCCTCAGGACCCACCTTGCACATCTAACCCACTGCATCTACAGATAATGAGACTCATCGTGTCCAACAGATCAGGTGAGAATTGACGGTATGTTAATATTTATCATTCTCAATCCCATTAATGAAGTGGTAACAGCGGATGCTGCACTCCGAAAAGTGACTCACCGGCTGCTCTGGGACGGCCTGAGGATGTGATGAGATACTTGATGTAAATGCAATAATAACCTTTGCTGGGAGTCTGTTCCAAATTAATAAATCAAATCTGATCATTCCCAGTCTGGCCGAGGGCTTGTCATCTTCCAGCTCCCAGCTCAGTCCAATATTAGTCTAAATCCCCAGTGTCTGTGCCTCTGAACATCCCATCCCATCCCGACCTGTTTCTCCAGTGAAAATAAATTCAGCCCAGTGAGTGTTGATAGTTGAGAATTCTCGGTCCCAGAATCCTCCGTGTCAGCCTCCTCTCGACCTGTTCAGTGTGGTTTTATATATTATTTTATATATTATTTCCCAGGCCCTTCCCCGTCTCCCTCTCCTGGAGGGGTAACTTGTCGAGGGGACCGTTTCTCGGACCCGGACAACCTGCAATTCTTTCCCCAAGTGGCCAGCGGTCATTTCTGAGCCTAGAGTCGGTGCAGCACAGCCCAATCCCATTCCCGCAGGTGGAGCAGGGAGAAACACAAAGATCCCACACACAAGGGACGATCAGGTGGACATCGGGAGATGAGTAAAGGACAGAATATCAGACAGAAAGAGGCAGGAGGAGAACAATGAGAGAAATATGAGACCCGGAGGGCGGGCGAATGGTTAAAGCTCCTCTGCCTTTTGCCCTGCTCTGTTCCACCTTAAAAACTGGATAATTCACATCTTCCAGTGCTAACCAGAAACATTAACCTTTCTCAGATGCTGCCTCACCTGCTGACTGCTTCCAGCATTTTCAATTTTTTTTATTTCCGTTCATTCTGTTTGTGGGATCTTGCTGTGCACAAATTGACTGCTGTCATTCCTACATTACAAACGGTGACTACACTTGGAAAGTACTTCATTGGCTGTTAATACAGGTTCTGCCATTGGAACACACCAACATCTGGAAAAACACAGGCGGAGCCCAGCTGCTCCATCCAACCTATTCCATGTGTTTCAACCTCCTCCCATCATTAAAACTCGCCCCCACCCCCCCGACCAGCCCCTCCCCTACAGTCACACAGTCTCCTGGGAGAGGCAAAACAAAAACAGGCAAATTTCGGGGAAAACCCCCTGGTAAATTGCTCTCTGGTCCTGTGGGTGATTTTACCGAGCTCCTGGAGTCCATGGAACCCAATTACCTTCTGGAACTCGGTCTCGGACACACAATGAAGCAGTCCGAGCCCGCATGCAGCAAGACCTGGACAACATCCAGGCTTGGGCTCATAAGTGGCAAGTAACATTCGCGCCAGATAAGTGCCAGGCAATGACCATCTCCAACAAGAGAGAGTCTAACCACCTCCCCTTGACATTCAACGGCATTACCATCGCCGAATCCCCCACCATCAACATCCTGGGGGTCACCATTGACCAGAAACTTAACTGGACCAGCCATATAAATACTGTGGCTACGAGAGCAGGTCAGAGGCTGGGTATTCTGCGGTGAGTGACTCACCTCCTGACTCCCCAAAGCCTTTCCACCATCTACAAGGCACAAGTCAGGAGTGTGATGGAATACTGTCCACTTGCCTGGATGAGTGCAGCTCCAACAACACTCAAGAAGCTCGACACCATCCAAGATAAAGCAGCCCGCTTGATTGGCACCCCATCCACCACCCTAAACATTCACTCCCTTCACCACCGGCGCACTGTGGCTGCAGTGTGTACCATCCACAGGATGCACTGCAGCAACTTGCCAAGGCTTCTTCGACAGCACCTCCCAAACCCGCGACCTCTACCACCTAGAAGGACAAGAGCAGCAGGCGCATGGGAACAACACCACCTGCACGTTCCCCTCCAAGTCACACACCATCCCGACTTGGAAATATATCGCCGTTCCTTCATTGTCGCTGGGTCAAAATCCTGGAACTCCCTTCCTAACAGCACTGTGGGAGAACCTTCACCACACGGACTGCAGCGATTCAAGAAGGCGGCTCACCACCACCTTCTCGAGGGCAATTAGGGATGGGCAATAAATGCCGGCCTCGCCAGCGACGCCCACATCCCGTGAACGAATAAAAAAAACCTTCCCTGCGAACACTCGTTTTCCTTAACCAACATAGGCAGCAATATTAAATTAATATCAACTATTACATAGCAATTATGTAATAATACATAACGATATGTATACAAGGACATTATATAAAACCCTATTGTAAAGGACACATTGTCAGTGTCCAGACTTATCAGGAGCCAGACTGAGGCTCCATCACATCATGAAAATCCAAAACCGGAATTGTGGATTTGGAACTCTATTTTTGTGGGGTATTTGTGACAGGGAGAAACACAAGACTTGCAATCCTCGCACACACCCCTCTCTCCCCCAGTATCAGCTTCGAGACTCTGGGCCTGCTTGGGGTCCCCTCACAGCTGGACATGGACCTCCAACATCACAAAGTACAGAATCATGAGAGGCCATTTCCCAGGTGGTGATCTCAGTCGCTTAACCTGGCCCAGAGTGAGAGGTCCCAGCGGCCCAGAATGAGAGGTCCCAGCAGATCAGAGTGAGAGGTCCCAGTGGCCCAGAGTGAGAGGTCCCAGAGGCCCAGAGTGAGAGGTCCCAGTGGCCCAGAGTGAGAGGTCCCAGTGGCCCAGAGTGAGAGGTTCCAGCGGATCAGAGTGAGAGGTCCCAGTGGCCCAGAGTGAGAGGTCCCAGCAGATCAGAGTGAGAGGTCCCAGTGGCCCAGAGTGAGAGGTCCCAGTGGCCCAGAGTGAGAGGTCCCAGTGGCCCAGAGTGAGAGGTTCCAGCGGATCAGAGTGAGAGGTCCCAGTGGCCGAGACTGGAGCAAAGACTGGGGGGGAGGGGGGCGGTTAGAGGATGAGGGAGTGCCCAATCTCTCCATCCTATTCCACCTGTAGCTTCTAGCAGAAGGTCCAAGGGGAAGTCCCAGGCGGAGTGCGGACAAAGATTGAGGGGAAAGCCCTGTGACGGGGAGCTGCGCTGTGGAATGGGAGGGTGGAGCGAATAACCAGGAGAGATTCAAAGAGCAGGCTTTGCCTTTAAACTTAAGCTGCAAAATTTCCACTTACTGGTTCTGCAGAGGAAGATGCAAAAGGTGAGGAGCAGCCCGCAGCCTCTCGGGAGACCGCCCTCCATTGCGGAACTACAAGTCATCTCCTTCAACCTCGGGCTTAAAACGTCAGCTTCAAACTGTAGATAACAAATCTCTTGTTGTCCCACAAAGAATTAATTCAGGTGGAGTTGCACCTTCGGCTGTGGAGTTTGGGGTTGGAGGGATTGGCTCAGTGCGCTGTCCCCGGTCACTTTCCCCAGAGAGAATTCCCAGAGGGAGCCAAGAGTTAACGAGCCAACCTGTGAGAAAGGAGAGAGGACATTGTATTAATATTTGAACTTCGAGGATTGCACTTTGCTGCAATAAAATAGAGTGCTGACCGTTTAAAGGAGTTTCCATCAAGTAAAATGACAGCAGGAGGATTCCATCCAACTCTGCATCCAGAGTCTCAGTGACTTGAGTTCAGGCCAAGATTGAAATCAGCTTTTAATGTCTGGAGATGGCAGTGCGCTGATAAACGCTCTCGGTTCACTTTCATCAGAGTTTAACTGAGAGCCGACTCCGCGCAGAGCCTCCACATCAAAAAAAGTCAACTGCAAGGTTTTAAATCAAAATTCGATCTAACGGGGAGGGTGTTGCTGACGTGGATTGTGGTTAACGTGATTTAAAGGAGAGTGTAGTTTGTTAATAGTCTGACACTGCAGGCGGAGATACCCAACCCCCTCCCAAAGCCTGTCCTTCACTTTACTGCTCTCGTATTGTGTACAGTTTTAGGGGAAAGGCGTGCCTCGATATAGGACCTGATCCGTTTCTCAGACAGGTCCCAAACGCCTCACATAGAATGAATTACTTACAGAGACCGGGGGAATCTTCCCGCTGTGTTTACAGTGTCACTAATACACAGAGAGACCAGAGGGAATCTTCCCACTGTGTTTACAGTGTCACTAACACACGGAGAGACCAGAGGGAATCTTCCCCCTGTGTTTACAGTGTCACTAATACACTGAGAGACCAGAGGGAATCTTCCCACTGTGTTTACAGTGTCACTAATACACAGAGAGACCAGAGGGAATCTTCCCGCTGTGTTTACAGTGTCACTAACACACAGAGAGACCAAAGGGAATCTTCCCGCTGTGTTTACAGTGTCACTAAC
>NC_090332.1:2016294-2031294 GCF_035084215.1 Heptranchias perlo
ATAGAGAGGAAGAGAGACACTGAGAAATAAGGAGGGAGACAGATAAATAGAGAGAGAGAGAGACAGAGAAATAGAGAGAGAGATAGAGAGAAATAGAGAGAGAGATAGAGAGAGAGAGAAATAGAGAGAGAGAGAGACAGAGAAATAGAGAGAGATAGAGAGAGAGAGAAATAGAGAGAGAGATAGAGACAGAGAGAAATAGAGAGAGAGAGACAGAGAAATAGAGAGAGAGAAATAAAGAGAGCGATAAATAGAGAGAAATAGAGAGGTGGACTGAGTGCTGGAAATAGAGACAATGAAATGAACAAAGATAAATAGGCGAAGACAGATAGAAAGATGGTGAAAATCGAAAGATGGAGATGAATAGAATTATAAGATAAAGAGAGAAAGAATGATAGAAAATAGACAGAAAGATGAAGAGAAATGGACAAAACAGAAATATAGAGAGAAAGACGGGGAGAGAGAGAGAGATTGATAATGAGATGGAACAGTTTCACACTCGGAAGTTGCTGAGAGCCCGACACACTCACACTAACCCTGGCTCTGTACCCTTAGGAGCTCCGGGACCCTGTGTAAACCAGTCCTGTCCCGCTGCGAGTCAGCCTGGAGCCGGTCCGTGTCCCTGCGTTTCCCCGGGTGCGGTGATGTGTGAGCTGGAGGTGAACGCGACCCACAGGCGGTGCCGGCGCTCCGCTCCCTCACTCTGCAGGGATGCAGATTCCCGCATGTGTCCAAACACCATGTCACGGTGAGAGGAGGGACAGCAGACTCTGAACCCTCTCACAGGAGGCACTGCTTCAATCAGCTCCCCTCCACATGGCTAGTCCAGGCTGTCAGATCTCCAGGGCACAGAGGGAGATTCCCCGGGTCTCTGTCAGTCAGGAATGCTCACCTCCCCAAACTGAAACTCGTCTCCACAAGAGATTCATATAAACAACAAAGAAAACCCGTCCCCAGGGGAAACCCACTGTCTGTGTGTGTGTGTGTAAGTATGTGGGAGTGAGTTTGTAAGTGTACATGCAAGTGTATGTGTGGGTATGTGAATTTGCATGTGAATGTACGAGTGTGTATATTAGTGTACTAGTGTGTATATTAGTGTACTAGTGTGTAAGTGTCATTGCCTGGTATCAGTCTTTGTTGAATGTGCACCTGAAATGTAAGTGTGAGGTGTGTGGGCTCTGGGAGTGTTTGATGGGACAGTGTAGAGGGAGCTTTACTCTGTATCTAACCCTGTACCTGCCCTGGGAGTGTTTGATGGGACAGTGTAGAGGGAGCTTTACTCTGTATCTAACCCTGTACCTGCCCTGGGAGTGTTTGATGGGACAGTGTAGAGGGAGCTTTACTCTGCATCTAACCCGTGCTGTACCTGCCCTGGGAGTGTTTGATGGGCCAGTGTAGAGGGAGCTTTACTCTGTATCTAACCCGTGCTGTACCTGCCCTGGGAGTGTTTGATGGGACAGTGTAGAGGGAGCTTTACTCTGTATCTAACCCGTGCTCTACCTGCCCTGGGAGTGTTTGAAGGGACAGTGTAGAGGGAGCTTTACTCTGTATCTAACCCGTGCTATACCTGCCCTGGGAGTGTTTGATGGGACAGTGTAGAGGGAGCTTTACTCTGTATCTAACCCGTGCTATACCTGCCCTGGGAGTGTTTGATGGGACAGTGTAGAGGGAGCTTTACTCTGTATCTAACCCTGTACCAGCCCTGGGAGGGTTTGATGGGACAGTGTAGAGGGAGCTTTACTCTCTATCTAACCCGTACTGTACCTTGTATGGACTTGGTTAGGAAGTTGGCTGAGCAAAAGGCGACAGAGAGTAGGGATAGTGGGAAGGTACTCACATTGGCAGGATGTGACTAGTGGAGTCCCACAGGGATCTGTCTTGGGGCCTCAATTATTCACAATATTTATTAACGACTTAGATGAAGGCACAGAAAGTCTCATATCTAATTTTGCCGATGACACAAAGATTGGTGGCATTGTAAGCAGTGTAGATGAAAACATAAAATTACAAAGGGATATTGATAGATTAGGTGAATGGGCAAAACTGTGGCAAATGGAATTCAATGTAGATAAATGTGAGGTCATCCACTTTGGATCAAAAAAGGATAGAACAGGGTACTTTCTAAATGGTAAAAAGTTAAAAACAGTGGATGTCCAAAGGGACTTAGGGGTTCAGGTACATAGATCATTGAAGTGTCATGAACTGGTGCAGAAAATAATCAATAAGGCAAATGGAATGCTGGCCTTTATATCTAGAGGACTGGAGTACAAGGGGGCAGAAGTTATGCTGCAGCTATACATAACCCTGGTTAGACCGCACCTGGAGTACTGTGAGCAGTTCTGGGCACCGCACCTTCGGAAGGACATATTGGCCTTGGAGGGAGTGCAGCGTAGGTTTACTAGAATGATACCCGGACTTCAAGGGTTAAGTTACGAGGAGAGATTACACAAATTGGGGTTGTATTCTCTGGAGTTTCGAAGGTTAAGGGGTGATCTGATCAAAGTTTATAAGATATTAAGGGGAACGGATAGGGTGGATAGAGAGAAACTATTTCCGCTGGTTGGGGATTCTAGGAGTAGGGGGCACAGTCTAAAAATTAGGGCCAGACCTTTCAGGAGTGAGATTAGAAAACATTTCTACACACAAAGGGTGGTAGAAGTTTGGAACTCTCTTCCGCAAACAGCAATTGATACTAGCTCAATTGTTAAATTTAAATCGGAGATAGATAGCTTTTTGGCAACCAAAGGTATTAAGGGATATGGGTCAAAGGCGGGTATATGGAGTTAGAGGCCTACCCGGCCGTCTCTTTACTTCGACCCAATTCAGTACTCGACACCCCTCCCCATCCAGTGCTAGACACACAGATTTTCTCCAATTAGATGCATGTATGAAACTAAAAATGAGATGATGTAATGTTGCACCTACCATAACACTGATGTTCAGTCGTAGAAAATATAATCTTATCAAATGGTGGAGCCGTCTCGAGGGGCTGAATGGCCTACTCCTGTTCCTATGTTCCTATATACAGTTCCTACCTGCCCTGGGAGTGTTTGATGAGACAATGTAGAGGGAGCTTTACTCTGTATCTAACCCTGTACCTGCCCTGGGAGTGTTTGATGGGACAGTGTAGAGGGAGTTTTATTCTGTATCTAACCCGTGCTGTACCTGCCCTGGGAGTGTTTGATGGGACAGTGTAGAGGGAGCTTTACTCCGTATCTAACCCGTGCTGTACCTCCCCTGGGAGTGTTTGATGGGACAGTGTAGAGGGAGTTTTATTCTGTATCTAACCCGTGCTGTACCTGCCCTGGGAGTGTTTGATGGGACAGTGTAGAGGGAGCTTTACTCTGTGTCTAACCCGTGCTGTACCTGCCCTGGGAGTGTTTGATGGGACAGTGTAGAGGGAGCTTTACTCTGTATCTAACCCATGCTGTACCTGCCCTGGGAGTGTTTGATGGGACAGTGTAGAGGGAGCTTTACTCCGTATCTAACCCGTGCTGTACCTGCCCTGGGAGTGTTTGATGGGACAGTGTAGAGGGAGCTTTATTCTGTATCTAACCCGTGCTGTACCTGCCCTGGGAATGTTTGATGGGACAGTGTAGAGGGAGTTTACTCTGTATCTAACCCGTGCTGTACCTGCCTGGGAGTGTTTGATGGGACAGTGTAGAGGGAGCTTTACTCTGTATCTAACCCATGCTGTACCTGCCCTGGGAGTGTTTGATGGGACAGTGTAGAGGGAGCTTTACTCCGTATCTAACCCGTGCTGTACCTGCCCTGGGAGTGTTTGATGGGACAGTGTAGAGGGAGCTTTACTCTGTATCTAACCCGTGCTGTACCTGCCCTGGGAGTGTTTGATGGGACAGTGTAGAGGGAGCTTTATTCTGTATCTAACCCGTGCTGTACCTGCCCTGGGAATGTTTGATGGGACAGTGTAGAGGGAGTTTACTCTGTATCTAACCCGTGCTGTACCTGCCTGGGAGTGTTTGATGGGACAGTGTAGAGGGAGCTTTACTCTGTATCTAACCCGTGCTGTACCTGCCTGGGAGTGTTTGATGGGTCAGTGTAGAGGGAGCTTTACTCTGTATCTAACCCGTGCTGTACCTGCCTGGGAGTGTTTGATGGGACAGTGTAGAGGGAGCTTTACTCTGTATCTAACCCATGCTGCTTTTTTGGTGAGTGAGGTGAACCATTGCCTGCAGAACATCGTAAAATGCCCCTATAGTCGAAAGTTGGCTCCCCGTTCAGATTCCTGTGCAGATACTTTGATGCTGTGGTTATTTACCCCATAACAAACATTGATTAAATAAAGGATTCTGAGTTATTTGCTTATATCTTTATTACCGTCAATCTAACAGCACAGTGACAGGTGGTGGTCACACAAATTAATTCATGAACTCAGGATTCCCAGAGTCCAGACGGTTTTTACAGTCTGGGAGTATCAGAAATAAACTCCAAGGCCAGTGATTGAGATTTCTGTTTGTGCACAGTGACTGTTTAACTGAAAGTCCAGAGTACAATTGGCTCAGTGGCAGGAAGCAGAGAGTAATGGTCAACGGGTGTTTTTGTGACTGGAAGGCTGTTTCCAGTGGGGTTCCACAGGGCTCAGTACCAGGTCCCTTGCTTTTTGTGATATATATTAATGATTTGGACTTAGATATAGGGGGCGTGATTAAGAAGTTTGCAGATGATACAAAAGTTGGCCGTGTGGTTGATAGTGAGGAGGAAAGCTGTAGACTGCAGGAACATATCAATGGACTGGTCAGGTGGGCAGAAAAGTGGCGAATGGAATTCAATCCGGAGAAGTGTGAGGTAATGCATTTGGGGAGAGCAAACAAGGCAAGGGAATACACAATAAATGGGAGGATACTGAGAGGTGTAGAGGAACAGAGGGACCTTGGAGTGCATGTCCACAGATCCCTGAAGGTAGCAGGACAGGTAGATAAGGTGGTTAAGAAGGCAAATGGAATACTTTCCTTTATTAGCCAAAGCATAGAATAAAAGAGCAGGGATGTTATGCTAAAACTGTATAAAACACTGGTTAGGTCACAGCTTGAGTACAGTGTACAGTTCTGGTCGCCACATTACAGGATAGATGTGATTGCACTAGAGAGGGTGCAGAGGAGATTTACGAGGATGTTGCCAGGGCTGGAGAATTTCAGCTATGAGGAAAGATTGGATAGGCAGGGGGTAAGAAAATCCTTAATCCAGCTTCCTTCATTATTATAAACTTGGTTTTAAGTCGATTGTATGTAGTCTCGCACTTTGCTGTGAACAAAGGATTGTCTGCTTGCGATCGCGACAGGCTTTCTGTAGCCTTGATTAAAAGAAAGGCCCTTTACATAATGGCACCGGTCAATGTCCCCAAGACTTGTTTTCTTGGCAGGAAAACAAGTCAAATAGAACGTTATCACCTTGGTGTGGAGATAAGGGTGAGCCTCTCAAAGTACTTATACACTGGTGCCGTCTTTGGTTATCAGTGTGAAAGGGAGGTATCCCTCCTGGATGGGGAGCTTTGCACCATCCCAAGGCACGGTGCATATCATCATGAGATGCGAAGGGAGAGTAAGGTGGTGGCAGCCCCACGCAGCAGGGAGGATGATTGGTGGGAAACTCATACAGAGATCTTTTGTGTTTAAAACATATCTAAGAAAGTTGCTTTCTGATAACTGGTTAGAATTCTTGAGGCAGGACTGGCTGACTAACCATCAAGGTCATTGGGGTGCTCATCGAGGCTTTGCCAAGTGATGGAATTGGGTCAGGTTGTATTTGTCTGTCTAATGTTGTATTTTTGTATGTTAACCTCTCAATAACTTGTTGTTACATCTTAATAAAGCCATTATACTTTGGAACAAAACCACTTCGCACCTTAATTGGGATTATCAAGTCAAAGACATTTTTACTGACATTTTGGCTTTTACTTACATTGGAGCTGTTTAATTTGGAACAGAAGAGGCTGAGGGGAGATTTAATTGAGGTGTATAAAATTATGAGGGGCCTAGATAGAGTGGATAGGGAGGACCTATTTCCCTTAGCGGAGGGGTCAGTGACCAGGGAGCATAGATTTAAAGTAATTGGTAGAAGGATTAGAGGGGAGCTGAAGAGAATTTTTTTCACCCAGAGGGTGGTGGGGGTCTGGAACTCACTGCCTGAGAGGGTGGGAGAGGCAGAAACCCTCAACTCATTTAAAAAGTACCTGGATGTGCACCTGAAGTGCCGAAACCCACAGGGCTACGGACCAAGTGCTGGAAAGTGGGATTAAGCTGGATAGCTCTTTTTGACCGGTGCGGACACGATGGGCCGAATGGCCTCCTTCCGTGTTGTAAATTTCTATGATTCTATGTCACTGTCATAGTAACTTTACCATATTTATGATTACTATTTATATTGTAATTGTTTTGTTTACTGCAAACTCAAACCTTACTATTCTGTTGTTGGGGTTTTTTAAATGGAAAGGTGGCAGAATGATTATTTAGCCAATCACAATTCCTCGTGGTGTTCACTAATCCAATCACAATTCCTCATTATGTTCAGTAATCCAATCACAATTCCTCATGATGTTCACTAATCCAATCACAATTCCTTCTGATGTTCACTAATCCAATCACAATTCCTCGTGGTGTTCACTAATCCAATCACAATTCCTTCTGATGTTCACTGATCCAATCACAATTCCTCATGGTGTTCACTGATCCAATCGCAATTCCTCATGGTGTTCACTAATCCAATCACAATTCCTCATGGTGTTCACTAATCCAATCAAAATTCCTCATGGTGTTCACTAATCCAATCACAATTCCTCGTGGTGTTCACTAATCCAATCACAATTCCTTCTGATGTTCACTAATCCAATCACAATTCCTCATGGTGTTCACTAATCCAATCAAAATTCCTCATGGTGTTCACTAATCCAATCACAATTCCTCGTGGTGTTCACTAATCCAATCACAATTCCTTCTGATGTTCACTAATCCAATCACAATTCCTCGTGGTGTTCACTAACCCAATCACAATTCCTCATTATGTTCAGTAATCCAATCACAATTCCTCGTGGTGTTGACTAATCCAATCACAATTCCTCGTGGTGTTCACTAATCCAATCACAATTCCTCGTGGTGTTCACTAATCCAATCACAATTCCTCGTGGTGTTCACTAATCCAATCACAATTCCTCGTGGTGTTCACTAATCCAATCACAATTCCTCGTGGTGTTCACTAATCCAATCACAATTCCTCGTGGTGTTCACTAATCCAATCCATATTAAGTTCCATTTGCCATTATCCTTACATATTTTGTCAACTCCATTTGTCGTTCTCTCAGCCTCGGCTGCACCTCCTCGTTTTGGTGGAGTGGGCAAATGGTTACTGGACCTGTGTAAAGCAAAATTTCTAGATAACAGATTTCATCAGTTGGATCTCGGGTTTTACTGAGGTACTCAGACAAACGTCCTCCCAATTGGTGAAGAATTAGCTGTTAACAGGTGTGGGGAATTCATCGAGAATCAAATGAGCTGATGGAGTGAAGGTCCCTGAGTGTTTGTGGAGGCAGCTCCACCTAGTGGTTATCGACACATCGACCAACACGTACATTGTACCTGTCGGGACAACAAGACCCAGGGACCATGCGGAGGGAGAGAGAGATAAGGGCAATGAGAGAGTTGCAATTCTGTGACTAAGCTGCATAAAGTGTCACCACAGTAACCCAGCACAGCACTGCTTCATTTCACCGGAGGCTGTTTCAGGCTTTCAAACCACACAGTACATTATCAAAAAATCCTCCCATTTTATTTCTTTTCCATTCACTTCCATGTCCTTACCCCGATCCCAAACTCTGAAACCTGAGGGGATACAGGGGCGGTCCAAACTTCCTGTCACAGCTACTATCTGACTCCAGGCACTGGACTAAAGCTCATATCATTAATTCGCAGATTTGCTGAAGAGAAACTTCACTTTAGACCAGCGGCTTCCTGTGTGTGTGACCGGAGTGGGTGATTGGCACAGATTTATTTCTGGGTGTGTGACCGGAGTGGGTGATTGGCACAGATTTATTTCTGGGTGTGTGACCGGAGTGGGTGATTGGCACAGATTTATTTCTGTGTGTGTGACTGGGGCGGGTGATTGGCACAGATTTATTTCTGTGTGTGTGACTGGGGCAGGTGATTGGCACAGATTTATTTCTGGGTGTGTGACTGGAGTGGGTGATTGGCACAGATTTATTTCTGTGTGTGTGACTGGGGCGGGTGATTGGCACAGGTTGATTTCTCTGTGTGTCTCCAGGCGTGTTATGTAATAACATGTCGATGCTGGGATTTTGCTCAGTTAATAGTTGTTGTGTTTGTATTGTAAAGTACAGCATCAGATACAGTGATAGTGAACAGTAACATGGTCGCTAGGAAGATTGGAGAAAGTTATCTGTTTAAGCACACTCTGCCTTTGGAGAAGGCTGTTGTTGAAATACAAGCTGAGTAATGATTCCCAAAAGCCCCCGACCTCTGTATAATAAAGGCCCAAACAGAGTCCCGGGTCTAGGAATTTGATGGGGGCCAAAACAGGCACTCGGGCAGTAGATGCTGCAGGTCCCAAGATCCACATGGATTGGTACTGGGACCTCGTTAAAGTGATTCAGGTGGCAGTCGGCTCTACCCACACTATTCATGGGCTGCCTGCCTGTTAAACAGGGGCAGGAAATTGGGCACCTCTGACACCACTTAAAGGCTGCCCACTCTTTTTAAAGGGGAACAACAAGGAAATTTGGCTGGAAAAGGTCCAGATTGGGCCCTTAGGTTCTCCAATGCTGCACTGGAGGCTCTGGTCCAGGCAATGGACAGGAGGAGGGAGATGCTGTTCCCCTCCAGGGGGCAGAAAGCCCTCCAGGCAACATCTCTGTCGCCAGTGAGAAGAGGTCACGGAGGAGGTCAATGCCAGGAGCTTTCCAATCCCAGGATATGGCTGCAATGCCGGGAAAAGTTCAATGACCTCACCAGAGCTGTCAAGTTAAGAATCCTGCTCTCTTACTCTCTGCTTGAACCTCCCCCACCTCCAGCCTCACTACTCACAATACTCCCCTCCCTCACTCCCCATCACTCTCCTACAATCACCGCACCGCACTTCACTCCACCTCCTGCTACTCACACTCACCACCAGTACAACACTCACTTGGCACCTCACATCTCTCACACTGCATACCGGCTATTCTACCATGACAGGCAGATTCTCAACACCCCACAAGGATGTGACTATCACGTTCCCTTCTTTCTTGCAGAGGAGATTGCAGACGACTTGTGACAGAAGGCCATGTCCGGATGCGATCGAGCCTGCCTGTACACCCTCTCCCCTGTGGAAGATAACTTGTTGGCCGGGAGGTCAGGGCCGAGGTGAGGGGCAAACATTGGAGGAGACGTCAGGCAGGGTTTCTTCACACCATCTCCTCTTCTCCCCTTTCTTCACCCCTCACCCGGCACACTCTACATGATAAACTGCAACTGTGCTCATCAGCCGCTCATCTCTCTCTGCTCTCACTTCATTCTTAAAGCTAACCCTTGTGTGTGCACACACTGGGGGAAACTTCGTAGGAGCACCAGGATAGGAAAACGAGCAGGCAAGACAGACGCTGAGGGCTGGCATCAGGGTGAGTCTTAATTATTTCTCTTAACTGTTAGATGTAGTTGGAATTGAATTGTTTTGATAAATGTGTTGTTTGTTCTGAATATGGTCTTGGTGTTTATATTTATAGTGAGATGAGGACAAGACCCATGAGGCTGGAGTGGAGAGAGGCAATCAGAGGGTGGAGTAAGAACAGTGATAAGGATTGCGGGACTGCTGGTGCATTGGGGGCGGGAGGGATGGTTCAGGTGAGGCGTTTCGTGGTGAGTTTCTCTCTGAGATCTTGAGCAGGTGGGGACACTGGTGGTTGTTGCTTCTCCTGCACTTCCTCCTATTCTTGCTGCCCAGATGGTGGTATGTGCACCACCTGCCATATTGGACACTTAGGCACCTGCAGCGGTCCCTTTAAGGACAAATGTAGACCACCCGTGGGGCCTCAAATAGGCGTTAGGCCCCTTATTTGCGTTTGCAAAGGGATTAACATCTGGACGTCTAATTAACATCTCTTTCAGGTATGGGCCCTGGACGTCTAATTTTTTGCCTATACCAATATGGCGGGCGGCGAACGTCCGGCTCGTAATGAGCGCGCGCTTCCTGCCCACCATATTGGAAGCTTAGACACCCGTTTAGTGCCTGAGAAACAGTTGCGGCACCATTGAATTTCTAGGCCTCGGTCTGTCAATGATGGGCTGAACGGGGAATGGGTGAAGTGGAGAGCTCTTTCAGAGAAAGGGCACAGGGACGATGGGCCGAATGAGGTTAAGAGAAAATCTGATAAAGATGTGTGAAATTATGAAAGGTTTGATATTATTTTCGCTGGTCGGTGATTCAGAAACTAGAAGGCGTAAATTTAAAGTATCACCAAGATAACGATGGGAGAGGTCAGAGATTTTTTGAAATGACAGAGCGGGATGTTGGGACGTTGGATGCCCGACCAGAAACAGTGAGGGAAGCAGAATCCAGACTGGATTTGAAAAGGGAAATGGATAAATATTTGAAAAAATAAAATGTAAAAGAATACGGTGAAAAGGCTGGAACAGGACTGAGTAAAAAGGCTGTTCAGAGGACCAGCACAAGGACAGGAGCAATGGGCTGAATGGCCTCCTACTCTTCTGCAAATTTCCATAATTCCAACTCTTGACACACCCCATGGATACCAGGGATTGAACATGACACAGTTTGATGCACAGTTATAACTATTTTATTACTAAATTTCCGCATTGTTAGCACAAGATAATAATCACCAGAAACAGAATAATAACTTGGTTTTGGAATGACATTTACAGTGTCGTAAACCACAGCTCTGTTCATCATTCATTGTGTCATTGCTTTAACTGGATTCAACTTAACACAACTCATCGAAAAATAGTCAACTTCAAGGACTGCAGTATGTGATTGACGATATTAACCTTCTTCAGTTTACATAATAAAATAAAAGGCACCAATCACAAGAGCCTTGTTTCAGTCCATATTATGGATAGCATTAATATAAAATATATGACCTCTATGATTGGGTAACAGTTTGAATGTTGCATCTGGACAGGCCGACTGTTCGGTTCCAGACAGTGAGGTGTGTCTTCACTGTGCGACCTCCTTCCAGGTTCCTCAGCACATCTTTCTTCAACTACTTGGCTGGAGTTATGATGTGGAGATGCCGGTGATGGACCGGGGTTGACAATTGTAAACAATTTTACAACACCAAGTTATAGTCCAGCAATTTTATTTTAAATTCACAAGCTTTCGGAGATTTTCTCCTTCCTCAGGCAAATGTTTGCCTGAGGAAGGAGAAAATCTCCGAAAGCTTGTGAATTTAAAATAAAATTGTAAACAATTTTACAACACCAAGTTATAGTCCAGCAATTTTATTTTAAATTCACAAGCTTTCGGAGATTTTCTCCTTCCTCAGGCAAATGTTTGCCTGAGGAAGGAGAAAATCTCCGAAAGCTTGTGAATTTAAAATAAAATTGCTGGACTATAACTTGGTGTTGTAAAATTGTTTACAATTGGCTGGAGTTAGACTGAGATACTGCCCAACGTCCTCCTACCTTATGTTGCTGGGCTCACTTTTGGAAAGCACAACTATTGACCTCTCCCTGAACTCCACTTAAAGACAAGCTATTCAGAGACTTTCTACACCTGGGAATATCACCTGACATCTGGAAAACAAAGTGGGGGGAGGGGGGGAAGTCCCCTTTGGTACATTAGCTTATCATGGCCAAAGGGTGGCCGTAGGGAATCTGACCCATCAATCACCCCCAGCTAAATACAGAGTTTTCATTGAAACTATACAAACACATCTGTCCAAATAAATCACTCGGGAAGGTTCATTGCTCTGGGCTTAATTTAAATTTCCACTTTGTATGTTATTGTTTGGCTCCAATAATTGGAAACCCTAGCTGTCCAATCATGGCCCTTTGCTTCTTTGGACCTTTTTAGGGTCACAAGTTCAGTCAACTTTTGCCAGTTGTCTCTTTATTCTTTTCCCATTGAGTTGGATTTGGTGCAGCTCCTCCTACATCTCTCTACACTGCAAACAGTTTGGGCACCTCTATAATGGGTGAGTGTATTTGGGGCGAGTGTGTGTGTGTTATATACAAGTTTTTTTTTTTATTCGTTCATGGGGTGTGGGCTTCGCTGGCGAGGCCGGCATTTATTGCTCATCCCTAATTGCCCTTGAGAAGGTGGTGGTGAGCCGCCTTCTTGAACCGCTGCAGTCCGTGTGGTGAAGGTTCTCCCACAGTGCTGTTAGGAAGGGAGTTCCAGGATTTTGACCCAGCGACGATGAAGGAACGGCGATATATTTCCAAGTCGGGATGGTGTGTGACTTGGAGGGGAACGTGCAGGTGGTGTTGTTCCCATGTGCCTGCTGCTCTTGTCCTTCTAGGTGGTAGAGGTCGCGGGTTTGGGAGGTGCTGTCGAAGAAGCCTTGGCGAGTTGCTGCAGTGCATCCTGTGGATGGTACACACTGCAGCCACGGTGCGCCGGTGGTGAAGGGAGTGAATGTTTATGGTGGTGGATGGGGTGCCAATCAAGCGGGCTGCTTTGTCCTGGATGGTGTCGAGCTTCTTGAGTGTTGTTGGAGCTGCACTCATCCAGGCAAGTTATAGAATGTAGTGGTATTCGGGTTCCATTCCCCCCGGATATGGGGCTTATGACCTCCGCTTAACCTCTGCAGAGTGGTGTGAAATGAAGGTCAGGGAGCTCCATGCACAAAGGCAGAATGTCTCAGCTATTGTCAGGGGAGCTGGTTCAGGACTGTACTGGGAGGCAAATGGCCTGCCCAGCCTCTCAAACACAGGAAAAACCCAGTGATGGGGGGGTGGGGGATATTAAAGGTTAATGAACCTCCAGAACTCCACATTCATCCCTTCTTCAACCAGCTAGTTTGTCAAAATCTAACAGCTTCACAAATTTGAACACATGCATGAAAGCAATATTTACAGAGCTGAGTAACGGGCAGCTTTTAAGAGTATAAAACAGACCATATGGAAACAGGCCATAATATACTGGAACTTTGCGAAGCCTAATGTGGGTATATGTAGCAGGCTGATGACCTGCTGACCATCTGGTCACTGCTAAGCTTAGAATTTTTCCTCCATTCACAGTCTACGATTTGAACAGTTCCAAAAAAATGCAACCTAGACCGAGAGGGAAGGAAGAGGAAAGATTCATTATATTACAGTGCATCCCAACAGGCCCACATTTGATACCTTGGGTTTGAGCCTGACAAGTTTAGCTCTTTGTTTGACAGGAGCTGTTGGAAGTGCACTCGGTCTCCTCTGGAAGCAGAAACTGTCAACTCCTAAAGTGTCAAACCTTAGCTCATGAATGGGTGATGGGGATCTCCCAATAACAGAGCCTGAGTCTCCTCTCCTCCTCTCACTTTGCTTTCTGGTGAAGAGTAGACTCCATCTGGCTCAGTTCTAGGGACAGAGTATCCGACATCCGTTCTACTTGACTGGCAAGGTGGTCGATGGCGTGAAGCATTGCCTCCATCTTCCAAACCTCTTTCTTGAACCTATCAGAGGAGAGGGCAATCACAATATTGAAATAAGATCCTAAGGTGATCCAGCTAACACGTCCATGTCTGGTACGGCAATGGTTCCATGTGCAAAGATAAGCTGCCATTATCTGAGCCCAATAACGTATAGAGGGAGTGTAGAGGGAGCTTTACTCTGTATCTAACCCATGCTGTACCTGCCCTGGGAGTGTTTGATGGGACAGTGTAGAGGCAGCTTTACTCTGTATCTAACCCGTGCTGTACCTGGCCTGGGAGTGTTTGATGGGACAGTGTAGAGGGAGCTTTACTCTGTATCTAACCCGTGCTGTACCTGCCCTGGGAGTGTTTGATGGGACAGTGTAGAGGGAGCTTTACTCTGTATCTAACCCGTGCTGTACCTGCCCTGGGAGTGTTTGATGGGACAGTGTAGAGGGAGCTTTACTCTGTGTCTAACCCTGTACCTGCCCTGGGAGTATTTGATGGGACAGTGTAGAGGGAGCTTTACTCTGTATCTAACCCGTGCTGTACCTGCCCTGGGAGTGTTTGATGGGACAGTGTAGAGGGAGCTTTACTCTGTATCTAACCTGTGCTGTACCTGCTCTGGGAGTATTTGATGGGACAGTGTAGAGGGAGCTTTACTCTGTATCTAACCCGTGCTGTACCTGCCCTGGGAGTGTTTGATGGGACAGTGTAGAGGGAGCTTTACTCTGTATCTAACCTGTGCTGTACCTGCTCTGGGAGTATTTGATGGGACAGTGTAGAGGGAGCTTTACTCTGTATCTAACCCGTGCTGTACCTGCCCTGGGAGTGTTTGATGGGACAGTGTAGAGGGAGCTTTACTCTGTATCTGACCCCTGCTGTACCTGCCCTGGGAGTGTTTGATGGGACAGTGTAGAGGGAGCTTTACTCTGTATCTGACCCCTGCTGTACCTGCCCTGGGAGTGTTTGATGGGACAGTGTAGAGGGAGCTTTACTCTGTATCTGACCCCTGCTGTACCTGCCCTGGGAGTGTTTGATGGGACAGTGTAGAGGGAGCTTTACTCTGTATCTAACCCGTGCTGTACCTGCCCTGGGAGTGTTTGATGGGACAGTGTAGAGGGAGCTTTACTCTGTATCTAACCCGTGCTGTACCTGCCCTGGGAGTGTTTGATGGGACAGTGTAGAGGGAGCTTTACTCTGTATCTAACCTGTGCTGTACCTGCTCTGGGAGTATTTGATGGGACAGTGTAGAGGGAGCTTTACTCTGTATCTAACCCGTGCTGTACCTGCCCTGGGAGTGTTTGATGGGACAGTGTAGAGGGAGCTTTACTCTGTATCTGACCCCTGCTGTACCTGCCCTGGGAGTGTTTGATGGGACAGTGTAGAGGGAGCTTTACTCTGTATCTGACCCCTGCTGTACCTGC